>NW_027371332.1:0-28489 GCF_046119375.1 Phyllobates terribilis
TTGAAATATCTGTCTCACAAAAGGCTTCAAATCATCACTGCATATAGGAACATAATACTTTGAATTCCTAGGATAAAATGAAACCACAACATTATCTTGAATTTAAAATCTTCCTATAAACAACATGCAACGGAATGTCAATACAAATGCAACACAAATATACAAAATGTGCAATTTGACGCCATATACAGAGAAACGACATGGTAATTAATATACAATAATATCTGAATACATGTACATCAAGAGATTAATAAAATGTGCAATAATATACCAATGGATGTGCAAGACAGACTTACTAAAAAAAGGCCTAAGGTATCATGATTAGAGAGGCAAAATATATCACAATTAGAGCGAAACAGAGACATGAAATAGGAGAAACAAATCTACGCAAAAGGGAGGGAAGCCAGATGATCAAACAAAAACCTTAATCACAAAGAACATCTTCTACCAAATCTCTTTTCAAACAATTAGACGCAGGATCTTCAGCAAAAACTTTTCCAACATCAGTTCAACATGAAGTCCAACAACTGACATCATTATTTGAATAAAAAGAAACAATACAGAGATCAAAGCAAGAAAAAAATCGAAAACCCTAAATCAGACCTAAAATTGGGCGACTGAAATCAAAATTGGGTAAATATGAGGTAAAATTCATATTAAGATGGAGATAATAGGAACGAACTGTTGAATCTGATCACCTTAAACATAATCTAGAGCGAAATCCATCGAAAAAAGCAGGCAATGAAGCAAAAATCGACCGTCGACCGAGGAGAGGAACTAATTGAAAATGGAAAAACGAGAGGACAAATCTGGCCAATATTTGGAAAATGAGGTAAATATTGATGAAGATCAAGTACAAATGGAGATTGAGAGGAGGAGGAGGAGGTGAAAAACAACTAGATCTAGTAGAATCTGGATCGAATTGAGAGAAGAAAAATCCGCACCCAAAAATCACCCTTCAATAATCACCAACATCGGGAGCGTGGGAGGAGAAACAACAATGACGTTGGCTGATGTCAGAGAAGTAGCTTCCTCTAAGATGGCCATGAGACAAGTGCCTTGATAGCCTTCGTGAAGATCAACTTCATCATCATTTTCTCCCCACATAGAGAAAGGGCCTTCTTTTCAGTAGGACCCACCTTCGCCTTAGTGCAAGTCTTAGCAAGGTGGCCCTTCTCTTGACAGTTGTAGCACGTGTAGTCTTTAAGGTTCCTCTTTGAGGTAGAAGCGGATCATGAAGCTTTTTTCTTGAATAACTTCTTTAGCATCTTCGACATCATAACAGCCTCCAAGTCATCGTCATCATCAACCTCTTCTTTCTCCATTTTCTCCAGAACTCTAGTGAGCTTCAAGGCAGTCCCTTTTGATTCCTTAAACACGATATCCCTTTGGTTTTCGGCTATTTCATGGTCATAGAATTTTCTGAAGATTTCCATTACTAGAAGGGACGCTTTCATTTGACATAAGGGATATCCTTCTTGTCAACTCATACTTGTCGCTCAGTCCGTAGATGACAACCAGAGATTGTTCTCATTGAGGAATGATGACTCCAGTAGTGCTTAGTTTGTCAACAAGGATTGTGAATCTGGATTGACGAGCATACACGTTTTTGTCAGGTTGCATCTTGAAGCCATGAAATTCCCTTTGAAGGTTGATTTTGCGATTGTTCTTCATGTCGTCCCTTCCCTTGTGGATGGAGATGATTGCAGCCCACATCTCTTTGACCGTTGGGATGGTGATGACTTTGTCGATGTCGGTTCTCATGAGGTCGATAGGGATAAGTTGGATAGCTTTGACATTTTTCTCCATCTTGATATAGTGCTCGGGGTAGCTAATCCTTTCTTTCTTTGATGGTTGCAGGGATCTCCTCATCACCAAGCTCTATGGTTTTCCAACATTGAATATCCCGAGTCTGGATGCACGTTGTGTAAACTCCCAACCACCAATCGAGCTCTCCTTCTTGAAGCTGGTGTGACTTGTTGATGGATATGCCAAGAGTAAATTCTCTGTTCTTGGTCATCGTTTCAGAATTGGATCATGCTCTGATACCAATTGTAGGATCGTAAGGTGCTTAATCTAGGAAACTGAGACGTCCTTAGAGCGGAATATAAGCTTTGACTTGTTGATCACACTAATTCTGAAACAACACTCTCTTGTATTATTGATCGAACACATAATTATAATTTGAGACGCACACACCGTTCTTAGACTCGACTCACAAATTTGTCCTCAAACTTGTACAACCTCTCTCTCAATAAACTCCTAAACAAATTGCTTAAATGATGGAAACGAAGAATGATAAAAACGACAGTTTTCCTAAAACAAGACGACTTATTTATCCTAAATTGTCTTAAATCTGAACAATACAATGTATCTGAGCAATAATATCTTCAGACAATAGCGAACACTTCCCTAAAGATTTTACTTTCCATATATAGGAACCAACGGATCTAAACAGACAAGCTTTCCTTTTTAGCGCGCTCAGTCACCTTCAATGCGTTGCTTCGGTTTCCTTGGCGCTAGTAACAAACTCTAGCTTCTAGTTCTGTTTCCATCTAGTTTGTACTTCGGTTCCCTTATGCGCTTCCAGCACGTTCGTTGCTCCTTAGTTCCTTTAAGCTATCCAATTGCTTTATTCCTTAACATGAAACTAGTAAAAGATCCTTCATAATCATGTATTAGCTCACTCAAGGTAGATGTTAAATACAATACACATTTATTTTCACTAAAACTAAGGAAATGAAGGTAAGGAACTGAGTCACCAGTTCCCAAAACCCAGCACTATGGATGTGGTGATTTTTCCCAGATGATTGAAGTTGATTATACTATTCTATTTTTCACTCCTCCACTCAGTACTCAAGCCAATGTTTTGATCTATTGATTAAAAAAAATATATACAAGGTTTTCTTACTGTTTTTATTTTTTGGAAGAACTTAGAAAATTATAAAATCCATAAAATAATAAATCTTAACAAACTTACGACAATTCTTTTTGACGCATTTTTTTTGCTTTCTAACGCAGCGGAGGAACCGCCGGTTTGTACGAGGTAGGAACCGCCGGTTCCTCGTATTTATAAACCGCCGGTTTGTAGCAATCACCTACCGCCGGTAGTTGTCTGGAGCAAACCGCCGGTAGTTGTCTGGAGCAAACCGCCGGTAGTTGTCTGGAGCAAACCGTCGGTTAGTCACTGTTATAAACTCTCGGTTCATTGTAAATACCAATTGAAATAGAATAAATCACTTTTGATTACTTTTTTACAAAATATAACACATATGTATTCCTTTTAATTATATTTTGACAAAAATAATATATTTTACAAGCCTGTATATTAAGATACGTAACTATTTCATTTGGACAAAAAATAGTATGTTTTACAAGCCTATAACCATTTTTCAATTCATTAAGGTGGATGTTGTTATATGAGGTTTGTGAAATGAATATATCATAGTTAAAATAAAGAAACAACACATATAACTAAAACGAGCAAATACAACACTTATTGTCAACAACAGCCAAAACATACACCAAATCCAAAACATAAACCAAAATTCAAAACATAAACATATACAAAATAACTTCATGCTCATCAATGGTTTGGCTGGTTGTAGAAAGGGCAAAACTCATCAACTGACTTCCTTACTGCCTCATATACCTCATCTACCCGCTCATATGGTGGTTGATCATCGTAAAATGGTAGAAGGTACTCGTGTACTCGACTGGTACTTTGCTTGACAAGTATAAATATATAGGATGTAGTAGAATAAATAAAAATTAAAAATCACAATTTAAGAGTGAAAATTCATATTATTACCTGGTATGATCTCACATCGGGAGAAGTAATGTAAGGGTGCGTCCTTTGTAAGAACCAAGACATGTAAGGCTCCTCGGACTGCCATGGCACATTAGCGGCAGCACCTAATTCCTCGATGGATAAGGTATGCCATCCTTGAGAACTCCATATCCAATACCCTTGGTCATAGTCCACCTTGTATGCCAATGTCTTGGGTAGTCTATGAGCTCTAATAGGATCAATCACCGGCTTTGGGATCCGTTGCGTACGCCCAAATTGATGCGCCACCCGGTCTGACATGTACGGCTCTGTGTGGTGCAACAATGTCAGGACCCCATGGAATAGGGAGGGGCGTAATGCCGTGTTATTGAAGTCAAGCTGACCGTATGGCATCCAATCAACCTACGCATAACATACAAATTGAATTAATTTAGCATTAAGTGTGATTATTAAGGTAATAATTGTAGGATAAGAATGTACTTACATCACGAGCGGTCATCCTGTCGAGGATTGCTCGATACCCCCTACTACTGACGGTCTCTCAGGATGGTACCATTTAGATGCCCATGGCTTTGGAGCATCCTGGCTCCATCCGGGTGATTGAAGAGGCCTGAACTGTGGAAAGTACTGATATATCCAAGCCTGTTATTATGGTAAAAAACAATTGAAAATGCATACATGGTCATAAGCATTTGTGAAATGAATATAATGTTTTCAAATAGAGTTTACCTGTAGAAGAGTATAACACATCGATACTTGTCGACATCCAGTCCGTGTACACTCGCCCAAGGACCGGTACAAGTGGCATAGGATACCTTATCGAGAGGGTTGACGTACTCGAAATACTTGAGATCGATCTTCTTTGATGACTTGTCAGAAAATATCGTCGTCGACATCAAGAAAATCAAATACGTCGTTGCCCTATCGGTTGAAGTCCACTTATGCACCTTCGACACGTCCTTCATCATGTCGACAAATTTATTGGACCGAATCATCCCCGACGGTGCAAGCTCTGGATCTATATTAAAGTACTTCAAAGCCTGTTGTACCAGGTAATCGTGCCTAGCCTTGTAGGTCCCTAAAAGCTTGAGTTCTGAACTGAATGCCATGCTATCACCAAATATGGGCACATCCAGATTGAGATGAACGTCATGGAGAGTGACCGTCATCTCTCCATATGGCAAAAAAAAACTAGATCTACATATATATAACATAATTACATGGAAAAACACTCAAAAAAGGGGAAATAAACTAAAATCATACCTTAATGAAGTTGATTTTGTCTAGAACTGAGAAAAATGGGAGGATTTAGCTTGTCCTTGGTAGGGAAGGGGAGAACTGCCGGTTTAAGAGCTTGTGGGAAGTGAAAATGTGGCTAGGGTTGAGGAGGAAGAAAAGAATGCTATTTAAACCCAGAAATGAGAGGAGACCGCCGGTTTGGGTTAGGTATAAACCGCCGGTTTATACAAATAAGGAACCGACGGTTTGTAAGCGGTGTAAACCGCTGGTTTGTGGGCGTTGGTAACTCCAGGTTTCTTCCCTTAATTAGGTAAACCCAAACTGACTAATGAGAGCGCAAGGATTCCACCACCACAACTTAGGCCAATGCATGTGAAGAAGATTCACCAACTATTCACCTACCAAATAGACTTGTTGTTACAACATTTCAAATCACTTCCAACTTTCCTTCACATTCTACTCTTACTTACATCTCAAAAATGGATAATAATAACAACAATCCTTTTTGGTGGAGCAATGAGGTAATTAATCATGTAATATTTCATTTTATATTATAGTTGTTACATATTTCATGTTTACATGTTTCCATAGTTAGTTAATATAGTACTAATAGATGATTCTTAAGAAAATTTTGTAAATATTGTTATTAAAAAATTCTATACCAATTATTAGATGACTTAGTCCACACATGTCAATTTATATTATAGTTGTTACATATTTCATGTTTACATGTTTCCATAGTTAGTTAATATAGTACTAATAGATGATTCTTAAGTAAATTTTGTAAAAATTGTTATTAGAAAATTCTATACAAATTATTAGATGACTTAGTCCACACATGTCAATTTGTATTATAGTTGTTACATATTTCATGTTTACATGTTTCCATAGTTAGTTAATATAGTACTAATAGATGATTCTTAAGAAAATTTTGTAAATATTGTTATTAGAAAATTCTATACAAATTATTAGATGACTTAGTCCACACATGTCATTTTATATTATAGTTGTTACATATTTCATGTTTAAATGTTTCCATAGTTAGTTAATATAGTACTAGAAAAAGATTCTTAAGAATGTTTTGTACATATAGTTATTAGAAAATTCTATACAAATTATCAGATGAATTAATCCACATTTTATTTTATATTATAGTTATTACATATTTCATGTTTACATATTTCCATAGTTATTGGAAAATTCTATACAAATTATTAGGTGATTCCTTGCTAAATTTTATTCTAATATTAGTGAAGTCTTAGTTCACATATGTCATTTTAACATATAGGTGATTCCTTGCTAAATCCTATACTAATATTAGTGAAATCTTATAATTTCGCAGTTTAATAATTCTTCGTACCTTGGTGACTTTGGTTACTCATACAATAATGAAGAACTACCAAGACATTTCATCCTATGTAGGGGAATACGGGTATAGTTACAACGATCAAGAACCACCAAGACGTTCATTCTATGTAGGGGAATATGGGTATAGTTACTACGTTCAAGAACCTCAAAGACATTCATCCTATGTAAGTAATCTTGGGCAACCCGATGAACCAGTTGTCGGGTCTTTTAGTGAGTACATGCAACATACGATAGGAGATGATGTTGGTGGTTCCCAACCCAATGACGACATTCAATTTGGATTTCCTCCTCTAAGCACCCACCCAACCTTCCCTCGTACTGCTCCCGAGGTTCAATCAAGAGACTACACGGAAGATTTTTACAACGACTTAGTTTGGAAAACTAAGAAAGAGGCAATCCAATGGGCGAAAGATAAAGCAATCAAACTGAGCTTTGTTCTCAAAGTTGGACGTACACAATCGTCTTCATTTTTTAAAATGGGTTATGTTGCACTTCGTTGCATTAGGGAAAGGAAGGACCCTCCAAAAAAGACCCCGAAAATGACGTCGAAGACTGGCCGTTGTGATTGCAAATTTGGTCTTGATTTGCACGAGGGACCAAGAGGAGAATGGAGGATGAAAGTAAGAGAAGGCAAACACAACCATTCTATTGGAGAGCATCTCATTGGGGTTCCTTTAGCTGGGAGACTAAAGGAAGAGCAATTGGTCAAGGTGAGAGACATGCTTGACAGTCATTGCAGACCCCATAGTATTATGACCGAATTGAACAAGAATCCAAACAACTATACTAGAAAGAAGCAGTTGTACAACACAATCTACAAAATCCGTACTCAGAAAAAAGAGAAAAGGACCGTTGTCCAAGAGTTTTTTTACAGATGCAAAGAGAATCGGTATTTTTTAGAGTATAGGATAAATCCAAGCACCAACGAACTTCAAGATGTGTTCTTTGCGCATCCAGAATGCATGGACCTTCTAAGGGCATTCCCATACATCGTCGTGCTTGATTGTACATACAGTGTTATCCGGTAAAGCGTTAGACTTATTTCACGTATTTACCTTTATTATACATCATGTACTTATATAATGCATTATATTTTAGGTCAAACAATCCGTTTTTGGAGATAATCGGCGTCACCAACTCTGGTAAAAACTTCAGCATTGTTGGTTGTTTCCTAAGCGGTGAGACAAACGACCCATATATATGGGCCATACAACAATTGAAGGAACTTTATCGTCTAGTAGATAGGACGCCAGTTTGTTTGGTGACGGATAGAGAACAGGCGTTGATAAACGCAATGGATAGCTTGTTCCCAGACGCAAAGTTCATATTGTGCAGACGTCACATAAAAAAGAATATAGAAGCACATGCACTCAAGACATTCAAAGACAAAGAAATAGCAACTGCGTTTAGTTCTGCATATTATGGGCTATTCAAGAAAAAAATTGAGGCTTCATATTATGAAGAACTAAACAAAATTGTTAATACTTGGTCGAGGTGTCCTCATTTGCACAAGTATATGGAAGATTACTGGCTTGCACCACACAAAGAGAGAATTGTCTCTGCATGGACTGACACGGTCTTCAACCTTAAAACCCATACGACTAACATGTGATTATATGCCACTATTTCAGTTATTTGATCTTATATAATCCAGATTACATATTTTAGTTATTTATTACAAATTACAGAGTCGAAGGTGCTCATGGGGCCCTTAAGAACTACCTTACAAGTTATAAAAGAAACATATCCACAGTGTGGAATGAATTCCATGATATGTTGTGTAACCTTGTGAAAGAGATAAAAGGTACATTCAACATCAGCATGCAAAAGATGATTAGGGGGAAGGGTGATAAAGGAATATTCAGAAGCTTGTGTTTTGTGGTCTCTGGGGAGTGCATTTTGAGGCTATCAAATGAGTATGATAAGGGAGTAGACCCCAAATGCGACAGGGAATGCAGCTGTATGATTAGGAGCAGGGATGGCCTACCATGTGTGCACGAAATGGCTCCATATGTAAGGAATGAAATACCATTACTTGTTTCAAGTGTGCACCCATTCTAGAGGACTCTTAGCTTGCAACAAGATCCTTTAGATATTGATGTACTACAAGTCAGACGAGATGTGTACAAGAGCAAGCTGGATGAGTTCGTGCACAATGATTTCAACAACCTATCCCTCGAAGAACAGGCCAAGTGTCTATATAAGATGAATAGGATTGCACACCCTGAACAAACTGATGTGCATGACTTTGCAAATGTCAAACATAAAGGTAGACCTTCGGGTGCAAGAAATAAAGCAAAACCACCTCCACCACCATTCGGCGTGACCAAGAGTGTGCCATCTCACTGGGAGCATGTTGAAGAAGAAGTTGAGGATATGGGCACACCTCACAAGAAGCAAAGGAACACACGTAAGAAGACGGGGCCGTAGGAAGTTCCTTCACATTTTCCTAACCACCTAAGAGTTCCCAAATTACAAACTTCTAAGACGTATTTCAGGTACTTGCCGAAGTTTTTGATACAACATATAGTGGGGTGGTATGAAATTGTACCTGATGGAAATTGTGGCTATCGAGCTATAGCATTTGGTATGGGTGACTCAGAAGAGAGTTGGGTGAACATAAGAGAGCTCATGATGTTTACAACCAAGACAGACTGGGATGTCTTAGAAAAGACGATGACATCACCTGTTACTATGTATACTATGCTATTGAAGCTTCATTTCTTAGATCGGGATTGCTTTGTCCCTAAACCTACTTGGTTCACAGTTACAAATATGGGTATAATTACATCAACTGCTCTTAACATGATATTAGTAACCTTTAGTAAGGGTGGCAGCTCTACATACCCACCAATTAGGGCAAGGCCATATTATGTGCAAGGACAAATGCTCCAAATCGTATGTCTTGGGCACGTGAAGGAAGAAAATCATTGGATTGCGGTAAAATTAACATTCTAAATTGGTACATTTTTTCATTCACGATTAAATATCATAATTGACTATATTTCAGGTTCTTCTTGACGACGAGTGCCCATTGCCCCCAATTACTTGCATGTTGGAATATCATCGTGAAGAATCGGCTTTACAGTTGATCGCTCCATATATGTCTCGTCTTCAATCTTACATTGATAAACTTCATGCACATTAAATTCAATGTAATTTTTTTTGTAAAATTATTAGTAATAAAATCAATTACTTTGTTGCAAAAAAAATGTTATATAAAATCAAAATATACCGAAACACGGTGATTGACCTTAACATTCATCTCAATTTACTATGTAGTTAATAAAAATGACTAATAAACTTATTGAAAAATGTTAGTGTTATAGGTAAATTACATTGCTCTATATATGGTTAAACGGGAGATGAAATCACATCGATATCATCTCGATAATGCTATAGGCTAGTAAACATTTCATTTTTTTGTTAAAATATAGTATAAAAGACTATATATGTCTTATATATTGTAATAAACTTATTGAAAATTGATTAAGTGAAGCCAAATGGAATATAACAGAAATCGGCGGTTCTCACATCAAGAAAACCGGCGGTTGGTGACGCTAAAAAACCGGCGGTTGGTGGAGTGTAGGAACCGGCGGTTTCTTACCTGCGTTAAAAAGCAAAAAAAAGCTGCGTCATTTAGCAACACCCCAAACTTATTATTATTTTTAAATCTGGAATTCTCTTTTAAGTTTGAAGAATTATATGAAATAATCATTCCAATAATTTTCACCCACGTATTAATATGATGATTTTTCGGATTGTTTATTTGATATCTTTTAGTTGCAATATTTAGACTTAATGTATCAAATAATAACAATTAAATTTTAAATCTTAGATATTGTTCAATGAATAAGATAATTATATCCAATCTAATGACCCAACGTTTCTACATAAGATATTACTATTATTATGGTCGAATGAGATCTATCTATTAGATCTTAATGTTTACCAATTTGTTTAAGCCAACTTTCATTTTGATCAATGTAAAAAATCAATTTTTCGTTTGGCAGGTTCAAACAAATTTCTAAACTTATAATATACCTTCATTCGTTAGTCGTTCATACTTTGACTAAGTTAATAATCAACAAATGTTCATAATATAACACCCCGTCTTTGTAATCCAAATTAGATTGCTAATATGTCAACAAAAGATCTTCCCTTTTCATGGTTCAAATAAGGATTTAGTTTAACTAAGAAGTTAATATAAATTTGTTTATATTTGAAATTAGAAGTATGTGATAAATTATGTTGTTATTTGCTATAATGCAAATTATGTAATTGTCTTTTTAATTTTTAATTTTTAATTTATACATGTAAATCGATCATTTAATTTTTAATTGTCACTCCCATGCAAGGCACGAGTCTTACATTAGTAGTAGGACTAATAAATGAAAGAGATTTGACTAAAATTAAAAAGAAAACTTGAAATGAGATAGAATATATAGGTGATTTAGTTTGGTTATATATATGATTTTTATTAAGCAAACTAATGTTTTAGTTTTGTTTGCGAGATTAGCTTCTAAAATACCTAATCATCAACTTATAATACATGACATTTATTTATATTTTGTAATGATAGATCGGAAATTTTAGTTAGGTTAAATTTTTAACTTCATCTATCAATTTTAGGTTATTTATATAGTATTTTTTAAAAGATTTTGGATAGATTCAGTTTTTTTTGTCTTTTTGTATATATATATCCAATTTTTAGTATGACCAATTGTCAAAAAAAGGTCTTAGCGGGTCGGGTAACTCGGGTGAGCCTTGTTTTTATTTCCAGTCCAGTCAATAAATTCGGGTCGGCCGATGTACTATAGTCGGAGTCTCAACTCTCACAAACGTAAATTGTTCTCCAAGCCATCTAACACAGCCAGTCTCCTTCCATTTCCTTCATCTTCGATTCTCTCCCCCATCCGCAAGCGAAGTTGGTGTTCAAGGTATCTTTCTGTATCGCTATGACCTCCGTTATCATAGTTTTTGAATCACAAATTCTTTCGGTGGAATCTCTGTTGTTACCTTGATTTAGGCATTTTCTCGCCGAGCCCGTCACTAGAGTCGGTAGTTTCAGCTTAGATCCATGAGTGGTACCCTCTTTTTTGTTGTGCCAGTCCGTCCCAGGAAGTTCAGAAACGTTAATTGTCTTCGTTAGACTAGAATAATGCGTCAATTTTGCAGCCTTTATCATTTTGGGGACGGTGGAGCACGAGTTAGATTCGTTTCGTAGACTTGAGGGTTTTCCCGGAGGTCTATACGGGAGGTGGCCGGGTAGATGAGGGATAAGTTTTCGAAATTGCGATTAGGGTTTTTCATCTGTGAAATGGAATTAGGTCTTTAATTTGCATCTGATTGGATTAGCTTGGTTAGAAGATTGCTCATCAGTTTTGCTTTTCGAAGGTGCTTCTTCTTCTGTACTCACTTCTATTAGGTTAAGCCATTGAGGTATTCGCAGGTTGTGGGTGCTTTGCTGTAAATTTCTTATGGTCTTACCATCTGTTATGAGTGGGGGTTAAGGATGGTATCCATAAGTTTGTGTTGATGGATTGTTTCAAAACTATATGAAGACTGATTCTGCAAAAGCTGATGCTCTACTTTATATTGGAAATTATACTCGCAATCTACCTTGTTGAAAGAAACCTTTTTTTTCTAATTAAAACTCCTCTCCCTCTGCTCACTGTGCCCTACTGTTTCTCTTCTTCTTTTTGTGTAATTATCCATTGAAGTTAACTCCTTGCTGTTTCCAAGCAAGGAGATGCACAGTTTATGGGGTCATGCATGTTTTCTTAAAGGTAATTCAGATTTCTAATATTCTAGTCTTGATTAAACAAACGCAGGGAAGTACAGAGGTAGACAGCTGCAGAAATGTCAGCATCAGCAATGATACTGGACCCCAAGCCAGTTCCAGAGGCACCAACTTCTGTTCCAGCTACAATACCTGGCCCATCTGTGTGGTCAGACCAAGCATCCAATGATGATGATCTTTATGGAACCATGAAATCTCTTGAAAAACAACTGGAGTTTGTTGAAATACAAGAAGAGTATGTGAAGGATGAGCAGAAGAACCTGAAGAGAGAGCTGCTCAGAGCCCAAGAAGAAGTGAAGCGCATACAGTCTGTGCCTTTAGTTATTGGGCAATTTATGGAGATGATTGATCAGAACAATGGTATAGTGGGTTCCACCACTGGCTCCAATTACTATGTCAGAATTCTGAGCACAATCAACCGAGAACTGCTGAAGCCTTCTGCTTCTGTGGCTTTGCACCGCCATTCTAATGCTTTGGTTGATGTGCTGCCTCCGGAGGCTGACTCCAGTATATCACTTCTCAGCCAATCTGAGAAGCCTGATGTTTCATATAATGTGAGTTCTCTCTATACCATATTATAATGGACTTTTTTTTAACAAGTAGAATTGTTTGAAAAAAGTAGTTTACCACTTGACTCTTTGTGCTACATTTTAGACAAACACCATTTTCATCGGAAACCCCTTTGTAACTAATAATGCCATTATAAATACATTCAACAAACAGACCCTTATCACTCTCACTCTTTGACTAATATTGTTGTAGACGCCAAGTTAATTTGTCTATTGGCGTTCATCTACTCGTATCAGTGATCTGGTTTGTGTTTTTGAAATGTCCACTTAATATTATTAAAAAGTAATATTGCTCAATACTCGTATAGTTGTAAGCTAATTTTGCCACAACTTTTGTGTCTCTTGTGTCAACGAGGTAGTTTAGAGCCTACTTTTCTTCTGAAAATTATTAGTTTGGCATATTGATTTTAAACTCATCTTTATACCAAAACTTCACAAACTTTGTGCCGATGTAAATGTGTGAAGTTTTTATTGGATATGCCGGTCTTATGGACTGGTATAGCTATCGAGCTTAATAATGGTGCTATAACTCGGACTTTGAAGAGTTTTACTTATTCACAATCTGAAAATTTTGAATCATCAACTTCCAGCCTTGAGTTTCACTATGCATTGGAATAAGTGTTAAGAGACAGTTGTCTGAATAATTTGTTAATAAATATCCACTATTATGCCCCAGAAACTGTGTCAGATTCTCTTTAAATCTTATGCATTGCCAAGAAAGTGATGTATTGTATGGTGCAGAAGTATTGTCTGAGGTTTTTTGTCGACATGTGATGAAGTATGAAATTTTGATGCATTGCTGTTAGGATGTTGAGAGAATATGTATTGGCATTTATGCCTTTTTATATGCTTACTATCTCTACAACTCTTATTTCTCTCTTTTTGTAAAAAGTAACAGTTTTTATCTCCCTGAACAGGACATTGGAGGGTCAGATATTCAAAAGCAGGAGATTCGTGAAGCTGTAGAACTGCCATTGACTCATCATGATCTTTACAAGCAAATTGGTATCGACCCACCTCGAGGAGTGTTGCTTTATGGTCCTCCTGGCACTGGTAAAACCATGCTTGCAAAAGCTGTAGCTCATCACACAACTGCTGCCTTTATCAGAGTTGTTGGGTCTGAGTTTGTTCAGAAGTACCTGGGTGAGGTAACATCCTTCCCTTTTGACCCTTTCATCTCCCACCCTTATTCGTTTGTGTTTGTCAGTGATCTGTATATAATGGATTTGTTTGGTTGTCAGGGGCCGAGAATGGTGCGTGACGTATTTCGGTTGGCTAAGGAGAACGCACCTGCAATTGTGTTCATTGATGAAGTTGATGCAATCGCCACTGCTAGGTTTGATGCACAGACTGGTGCTGATAGAGAAGTTCAGCGTATCCTCATGGAACTTTTGAATCAGGTAACTTAATACTCACTATTAAATTCTACTCCCTTCCTTCAATTCATATTGTTCATCTAATCTTTTCTAGTTCTGTACAAGTTAAATTGTCCATATAGACATTTTTGGCCAAAATTACCCTTGCTTTACTAAAATCTCTATCTAATACTTTAATATTTAAAATAAAATACTTTCTAGATATATTATAATTTTAAATATATATAAATAAATAACGCTAATAAAAATATATCATATTGAGTCACAATATAAGTAATTATCTCTCTCGTAGACAATAAATAATAATTGTGTTTACATAATACTTTCCTTGTAATTGTGATTCCGTGTTTTCTTTATTTTAGTTATTTCCTATTTTTCTTTATAGGATATCTTTATAATGAAATATAAAAGATAATGCCGGATTCTAGTTCTTTCTCTTATAGAGTAAAAGATTTTCTAAATTACTTTCTTTTCCCCTTTTATTAAGTCACAGTATCCTAGTCATAGGAAATGTGTATAATTTATGCCACTATCTTCCAAATCGGATGTCATGTGGCTATACTCCAAAAATAACAATCGTCTTAAAATTTGACACGCGTAAAAACTATTAAGAATTTGACACATGTTGCTTTAATGTTATATAGATAGATATGTGTGTATTTTTGAAATGGAGAAGGATTTTCGTCATTGAATTATTGCTGTTGATAGAACATTATGTTACATTGTTCATTAAAAACTTCCCTAATTAAGTGTTTGATTTTCTTTCTCCTTGTAGATGGATGGTTTTGACCAAACCGTGAACGTGAAGGTCATAATGGCAACCAACAGAGCGGATACATTGGACCCTGCACTTCTAAGGCCGGGAAGGCTTGATCGAAAAATCGAGTTCCCTTTGCCAGATAGACGACAGAAGCGCCTTGTCTTTCAGGTTTGCACTGCCAAGATGAACTTGAGCGATGAGGTTGATTTGGAGGATTATGTTTCGCGCCCAGACAAGATCAGCGCTGCTGAGGTTAGTTAGTTGTACTCTTATGATCACCATCAATCAAGCATAGAGCTCTTCAATATTGAATGTTTGGTTGTTGCATTGCAGATTGCTGCGATCTGTCAAGAAGCAGGGCTGCATGCTGTGAGGAAGAACCGTTACGTGATCCTGCCAAAGGACTTTGAGAAGGGTTACAGATCTAATGTCAAGAAACCAGACACTGATTTCGACTTCTACAAGTGATCATTCTCCATGTCAGTCTTTACCTTCTAATGTCAGATTATCTTTTACTGTAGCAAAAATCACTATCAGATACGTTTGTTCTACTGAAGATTACTGCTTTAATTCCCTGCTGTACTTTGCTCATCTTGGATTCACTCTATTCAGTCTGTTGTATTGGAACTGCTTTAAATTGGTCCAATCAAGACGTTGTCTACTGTTTAATGCATTTTATTTGTCCACTTGGCAAACAAATCTTGTGTTTTTTGTGTAGATCTTGAAAAGCTTGTCATTAGTTGGAGAAAAATACTATATGCACCAAATGGAAGAAGAAGAAAATTATATGAAATTAGGATACCAAGAACAATTTGATATGATAATTTATTTTCTTGATTTTTTTTCCTCATCACATTTATCTTTGTATCTATGGATGTACTGATTATTTGGTTAAATTTGAGGAATTAGGTTCCAAATTTCACTATGAATTTGTGAACCTATAATAAATAGAATTTTTTTTAAAATTATTTATAAAATTATCACTATGTCATTTTTTTTAATTATTTTTTATGTTATTTTTAGTAGATTTATAAATTCATATTCTATACTCATAGTTTAACATTATTCGGCTTACATTTTAAAGCCTAATTTCACGTCAACTTCCTCAACTCAAAGATTCCAAATTTCAATAATTGTACCACAATAAGTGCACGAGTACTGTTCGATCGAATAATAAATTTGCAAGTGCTCAAGACTTGGTTTTTATGGCGACCCTCTTTATGCACGTACAGAAGAATGTATGTCATTTTAGACCACTTTTATTGGATATAAAAACATGTCATTTTATCAATTTTTTCCTACTTTTACCATATTTACCCTTTATGCAATTATTACATTAAACCTAATTTATTTCTCTTTTTACATTTCCAATGCACTTTATTAAGATTATTTAGGGAAGTAAAGTTCTATCTTAATTTGCGTGAACTTTTATCTAAAGACATGTATTTATATTAAGGAAGTATATAGAAGATGGAATCTTCTTACTTTTTTTTCAACGGTAAGAAGTTCTGAACCTCAAAAAAACTCAAATTTATACCGGGGTCTTTACGGGTGCGTCCAATCAAGTTGGCTGTATCACGCACTATTGCTTATAGCCCTAGACGGCACAGCCTCACAGTACACACTTTTGGTAGCGCACACTTACCAATCTCTACTTAGTAGAAAAGCCTACATTGCTTTGTATCAAACAACGCCCTACTGCGCCATGTGCTCCAATTGTTTGTCACCAAATCATTAATGGTTTAATGTCTCAACTCCTAGCACCGTCAAATGGAAATATGGTTTCTCGAATAGTGAGAAATTTTGACAAACTGCTTGCCCAAGATAAAACTCACTATAGTCTTTATATTGATTTTTGTCTTACACCTATGACTAGACACAGTTTATTGTCTAAAATACTCTTAGACACTACCTTAGACCGTAAATCATTCTCAACACTAAAGAGTACTCTCTATACTTTCTTGTCTCTCTCGTAAGCTATAGCTTAAAGATGCGCGTGATTTATTTATACAACATCCAGTATCTAGCTTAACGAGTAAGACTTCTCAAACAGTTAAGGCAACTCGCCAACTTGTCTTCTTGATTCACCAGCTGACATATTGCATCTTGCAACTTGATAACTTGTCTTTTTGATTTACCAGCGTGCATTATTAAGAAATCAAGGGCTTTGTTAGGCAAGATTTATAATGTAGGTAGAGGGTATATATGGTGAGAACAAAGAGACAAAGTAAATAAAATGGACTTTATATTGGAAGATGGAAAGATTGTTTTTGCTTGGTTAAGTGATTACAAACAAGTGTGTATCCTTCATATATCGATTGGTTTATCCTTTGGAGTATGAAATCTATCAAATATTATTATTCATAAAGTAATCATTGAGGTCGGTTACATACAGGGAAATAAGGCACCGACTTTTACATTATCCAAGGCTGGTATTTGATAAGGAAAATCTAGACTAATCTAGTTAAGTAATTGCATGATTTTTTCAAAATTCTCCATCATTTTCTCGACTCTTGTTCTTGGATCTGAGCCCAAAATATCAGTCCAAGGCCCAAGCCCAAACTTCTATAGTAGGTGATGAATTTTATCACCCCCTCATTACCGACTCTCCGGTGCACATTCCAAGCATGGACCTTCTTGAACTTTGGTACTGTCGATGCTTCTGTGAGAACATCTTCTATCTGGTCATTTGTAGCTACCGGCACAAGTTCTACTTCACCACTTAAAAATTTCTCTCTTATGTTGTGCTGATGCATTTCAATATGCTTTGTCCTAGCATGGAACACATGATTTGTCGCCAACCTTATATCACTCTGGTTGTCATAGTATATTTCCACAGTGTAATTTGTATCTTAGTCCGAGTCTTGAATTAGTCGTAGTAGCCAAGTGCACTCTTGTGCTGCCATTGTAGCTGCTCTATACTCTGCTTTTGTAGATGACAATGCAACAGTTGACTGTTTCTTACTGCATCATGAGACAACTCCTGATCCAAGGTTGAATGTGTATCCAATTTTTTTTATAAAGGACAACAAAGGGAATCCTCCTTATCCAGGAGGCAATCCCGCATTATCATGCTTGATAATGCTTACAAAAGATAAAAGAAAACTTAGGAGCAAAGGTTGCGAAACTCGCAACCTTTCTCGCAAAGTCCTGATGTAAAAATCAGGTACGTTACAAATGTTACACAGATACTGAAGATATCCTATATCAATCTTCTCAGCGTCTTTAGATGCAATGAGATCCGCTGCCTGGTTATGCTCTCTGAAGCAGTGAAGAATCTTTTCTTCATTGAAAGATTGGAGTTGATCTTGTATTTCTTCAATAATGCTTTTAATCTTCCAAGGTACCTGCCAAATCTTTCTAATGGCATTTATTACGGTCAGGTTGTCTCCTTCTAAGATTATATTTCTTCAGTTAAGAAGTTTCGCCTGTCTAATTCCCTCAATAGCCGCACATCCCTCACTTTGAATCGCGGAAGAATAGTTTATTTTATTATGATTTATTTTAATAATATCCCCTTTGTTATTATGAATAACATTACCAGTGTAAGGTTCGTCGTTTGCGTAGTAGGAAGCATCAAAATTAACTTTAAACCAGCCTTCAGGTGGGTTTTTCCTTTTCTTGTGTTTTTTCTCTTTTTATGGCTAGTTGGATAATGATTATCACCATTAATTTGCGTAATATTAGTCTTATATTTGGACTTATGAAAGTCTTTAGAAGCCGTCCAAGAGTGAAATTGAATCAAGGCCATATCGATTGGTTTATCCTTTGGAGTATGAAATCTATCAAATATTAGTTTGTTACGATATTTCCAGAGTTCGAACCAAAGGAAGAATATAACATCTATATTAGTATTATTATTCATGAAGTAATCAAAATCATATATAAAATTATTAGTATGAATATAGTAATCTTTTTTCCCAACCGATATTCTATGATCTTAATCATTTAGGTAGTATTCGGACAGCTGGAAAAGAAGTGGGAAGTCATTTCTAAAGGTCCATTACATGGAGTACAGTAATTTGGAACACGATTTAAATATCCATTTAATCTTTTAGTTGTTGGAAGACACTCAGAGAGTGCTTTTCAAAGGAAGTTTTTAATTTTGGGTGGAATATTTAAGGTTCCGCATTAAGTAGTTGGTTTGAGATAATAAATTTGATTGTATAAGAATTGTACGTCCAGCTTGAGATAATGTATTCGCTTTCCAATTTGAAAGTTGATTTTCTAGTAATCAAAACATTCATTTTTGACCTTACCAGCCAAAACCGGTATTCCTAAATATTTTTCCATCGTAGTTGTAATTCTAATTTGCAATTCTGCGACAATATTGGTTTTAGTATTAGATTGAATGTTCTTGGAAAAATTGAATCGAACTTTTTTCATACTTAATTTTTAGGTCTGATATGCTTGATAAATGATCTAAAGTATTTTTAATGTATTTCACATTGGTAACATTTGCATTTGCAAAAATTATAGTATCATCCACAAAGCTCATAAAGGGAATACAGGTTCCGTGATTGCATAATTTAATGCCGACTTTATGATTACGTTTGTAATTCAATTGTGAGATATCTGGCCAGATATTCCATGGCAATAATGAAAATAAAGGATCAATTGGATCCCCTTGACGAAGACCACATTTCGGTTTAAACGTAGGTCTTGGTTCATCATTGACCAGAACAGAAAACGAAGACGAGGTAATACATTTCATGATTAGATTAGTCCATTTGATAGAAAAACCAAAAGAGAGCATAATTTGTTGCATAAAAGGCCATTGGATTTTATCATAGCCTTTTTCCATATCTATTTTTTTTATAGCCATCCATCCTCTAGTACCTTTATTCTTTTTATGGAAGGACTCAACAATTTTGCGGGCGATTAGAATATTATCTTGGATTAAACGGTTCTGGATGAATGCCCCCTGTAAAGGATTAATAATTTTAGGTAATAGATGTTGCAATCTATTAGCCATTAATTTGGTAATGATTTTGTAGACCGTATTACAAAGACTAATGGGTCGAAAATGATTAATTGTTTGAGGATTATCTGTTTTAGGAATTAACGAAATAAAGGATTGTGTTGATTCAGAAAGGAGATTTTCGCTGTGGAAAAATGCTTGAACTGGTTTGGTGATGGAATTTCCAACTATATGCCAATAAGATTGATAAAATTCAGCAGAGAATCCATCTGGACCACATGTTTTGTTCCTAAGTAGATTTTGAACTACATTTTGAACTTCTACTTCAGTAGGATTTTTAAGAAGATTGGAGTTATCGGTATCTGAGATAATAGAAGGAATAATTTCAAACTCAGTATGATTTAGAGGGTTGATGTGTTGCGGAAGAAATCGAGTTTGAAGGTCTTTAGTAATAGCTTCTTGCATTTGTAATTGATCGGAGTAAGTAGATCCATCAATGGCGTTAAAGCTAGTAGTTTTTTGTTTAAAGGTTCGTTGTTTTGCTATATTTTGAAAGTATTTGGTGTTTTTATCAATTTGGTAGGTAATTCTGAACTTTGGCTCGTTGAACCCAATATTTATGTTGAAAAGAAAGGAGAGCATTGTATTGTTTCGAAACGTTAAAGAGCTTATTGATAAGATAGATATCTTGTGGATTGTTAATAATTTCTTGTTGGACCTTTACTTAAGTTTGTTGTTGTCTGTAGAAGCTTATTATGATTATTGTTATAAAATTTCATTCGCCAAGATTTTGAGAGATTCTTTAAATATCTTTGTTTCATATATAGATTAAACATATATGAACCTTCTTGATTAATAGACCATGCTTTTTTAACAATTTGAATACAATATGGATGATCGATCCATGCATTCTCAAATCGAAAAGGAAAATTTTTACGTGGTTGATTGTTTTCTAGTTTAAGGACGATGCAACAATGGTCCGAAGTTGTCAAGGGTAAATGATTTATTTCAATGTATTTATACCAATTGTTAAATATTGTTTGGATCATACACCTATCTAATTTTTCTAGGATAGTGTTAGAAAGATTAATAGATTTCCGCCATGTGAAAAGGAAACCTTTATGTGGTACACTGATAAGTCCAAAATGGTTCACGAGATTTTGTATTCTGGAGAATCCATGTTGATTTGGGAAGTTACCTCCCCATTTATGCGCCGCGCATGCTATTTCATTAAAATCTCCCATTATAAGAAATGGAAGGTTTAATTTATTGATTTTGCGATAAAGTTTATTCCAATATTCATCTTTATGAGCACAGTCAGCAGGAGCTTAAATCAAAAAGAGGAGAAATTCAATGTTATTGTTTAGAAGTTTAAGAATAATGATATTACTTTTATTTTATATAGGTGAAAGTGATTTAGTAAAGATGGAATTTGATAGAAGGATCCAAAGTCCTCCCTTTGATTGATCTGCCGGGCTAATATAAATGTGTTTAAAACCTAATTTGTGTAAGAAGTTGTTAATATTGGATTTAGTTTCAGCTAAATCCATTGAGTGAGATTTTTTTAAGAAAGATATTTCAGTCCAAAAATCAGTTCTTCTTGTGCCTCTACAATTCCAATATGCGATATTCATAATAATTTTTTTTGTAAAATAAACATTGAAGGTGCCAAAAGGCACATGATGAAGGATACCCAAGGGTATCATGTTTAAAAATTGATTTGATGATATAGGATTTATGAGGATTCATAATAAGTAGCATGCTATTATATAACACTAACGAAATGTAGAAATGATGCAGGAAGTTATTTATTATCTTAATATGCATATAGAATACGTGAATGAGATGATTCAGTCGCACTTTGTTTAAGATAGAAAATCTTAAACAAAGCACACAGACCGAATAATAACATTCACGCATATAACAATCCATCATAATAAAGCAATTCATCATAATATTGCCCATACTAACAGAACACCTATGGGCCATCCAAAATATTACAGCCCACGCAGGAGCCCAAGCATATTTACATAAACGGTCCACTACCTGCAAGACAAAAGCCAGATCCACACCAACATATTGTTCTCGCCAAAACCAACCCCTAAAAGATTAGAGTAACCAACAAAATTATCAGGGGTCAGATTACGAAGAAACCACCGTCTACTGCAAATATCATATACTATATATTTCAACTTCATAATCATATATATGTTACCTTTCCTCCCTAAATCTTGTAGCTGCTTGATCATTAGTCTGAAGAAGACTCATCCTCCGAAGCCTTCCTCTTCCGAGAGAAGGAATTAGACGGCTCAGATGAAGAAAGATCTTCAGTAGAAGATAGCACCATTACAGCTTTGAATCTTTGGTTGACCGTGCATTGAGAGTTGATGGAGTGAAACGATGATTCGTCTGTCTCGAAAGGAGCTTTCAGGCCCACACAAACAACATGACGGGTGGTAGTGCTGGAAATGTTGTGAACTGGATTGTTTGTCATTCTCTCAGTGTTTCTGTGGACTGTCACTATTATCTCCATAGTCTCAGTTGCCTCTTGAACCAGTTGGTTTCGAATAGTCTTCACATCAGAGTTTATGATCGAAGGATCAACTGTGGTATTCTGAGTTTTAGAAGGCGTCTCTGTAGGGGTTGGATTCATGTGATAGATTGGGTTTGAGAGATTGGACGGGCCAACTATATTCAAGATTATATGAATGGACAAAACTCTGAATGGAGGGGTGGTGCTCGGAGGGGTGTTAAGATAAACACTTAGGGGAACTCCAGGGCTGAAGTGGGTTTGATTTTCCTGAGAAGAAGTGTGATCAACAAAGGCTGTAGCAAAGGTTTTTTGAACAAAGCTTGATCGCATTTGGGCAGCATTAGGGGCTGGCTCAAAGCTAAAGCGGCCATCCATGAGCTGCTGCATGCATGCAGCAGCCTGAGCCAGTTCACCAGGGTTAGAGTTAATATCTATGGTAAACGGAGAGAGATGCAGATTATTCAAAGGGCATACATCGGGAGAGTGACTTGGGGAGGCACACACGTTACACCCTTTAGAAAAGCCCTCGTACGGCATAGGAAGAGTATAGGGTTCACCTTGGATTCCCAGGAAATTGACCACACTAGAAAATTTTCCATTAGCAGGGACTTGGATGTTAATTCAAAAACGGGTAAATTTCATTCGGCTGCGTGCATTGGAGAGGCCATCAAGTCTAAGGGCAGTACCAAGATCATTTCTTTGCAGAATAAACTGGATATCAGGCATTGAAATCAAGTATAGAGGGAGAAGAGGAATTCGAACCCAAAGGTCTATGGATGAAATTTCTTGAGTGAAGGGTTGAATGTGGAGATATAGGGAAGGACAAGGACCAACTTACCCGCCACATGAAAGGGGCGGTTACTCCAGACCCAATCTCGAGCTTCACGGTTGGAGAAAGTAAAGAGGATCCAAAAGTTTCCTATCTCGTAGAACTGGACCTCTCCTCTGATTTGACGCCAGGCCTGGCGAAGTCTATTGACCACAGTTTGTGAGTCAAAAAAGGCGTTAACTACACACACGATCAAAGAAAAGTGATTCAACTTAGCGAGAGTTTCTTGCACTTCTGGAATAAGACTGGGTATCAGGGGTGTAGACGTGAACGCCATGGACTCTTGAATGAGAATTTCCTCCATAGAAACGTTGATAGGAGGTGCATGCATGTGAGAACTAAGAGGGTCAGAGTTAGCTTGAGAGATCTGATGCATGGTGTTTTCGAGAGGAAGGTTCTCTGGTATAGTAGGAAATACAGTGGGAAGTATATTATCATTCATAACCTGAGATGGAACTTGGGAAATATTCAGGAATGATGAGACAAGGTTTGGAAGAGAATCTGTAACATCATGTGGGGGGCCGTAATAGAGTAAAGAGAACCTGACTGAGTGTTAGTGGAGTGTTGGATTGAGTGCATGTTTGTACCATGGTGAAAATCCACAAGAGCATGTGAATAAGAGCGGTGCATGGTTTGATGGAAGTGAGTATGGGAAGTGACCATGCCAGGTATATTTATAATATGAAGAATAAGATTAAGGGGTTGCTTGGGGAGGTTAAAATGAGAGTAGAAGGTGAAATAGTGGAACATAGGTGGCTTGATAGGATTATCACTAGTAACCACGTGGTTACATATAATAATATAAAAAGTAGATTTTAGAAAGGTAAAAAGGGTAAGATTGGAAGAATGAAAGAATTTGCAGCATTCTAGAATGCATGCAAGAATGCGGCTAAAGTGGGTTGTATATGTAATGATTGAAAAGTAAATATTTAACCTTATATGGTACATGCAAAAAGTAACATATAATAATAGTATTATATATATAAGTGTAACTGGAAACCCACTGTTAATATAAGGATGATAACGTGATCCATCAAGGTAGGATTAAGATAGGAATGTTGAGTCTAAAACTCAAAGTTAGTATATGAAATCTATAAATTTTAGAAGAAATGTGATTGATACTGTGTAAATGTCCATTAGAGATAATGAATGTGCATGCAAAGTAAATGCAAATGATTAGTAAGACACATTTACTGTTTCTGAAGAGAAGCATGTTACTAAATAAGATAATGGGCTGATTATGGTTGATATGAGGATAAGTGTAATTTACTTCAGAAGTAATGAATCAACTTAAAGTAGTTTTGAAAATATTATAAGAGTTTATAGCTATACAGTTAATGAAGTATGCAAATTGATATGGTGTTTATTAGTATAGAGAAACTCAGAATTGAAAGCTATACAGTAAGAAGTAAATATGTAGGCATACCTTGGAAGTAAATTGTGACAGGAATATTTGAGTCTCTTGATTCTGGCATCATGACAGTAAAGGGACCTGCTATCACAGCTCCTAAATTCATCTGCAGTGTGAGAAAGAGTACCAACTGCAAAAAAATCAAACAAGTTGTGATGAACTTAGTACATCTCAGATTGAAATTAGACATCTTTGAATTACCATCTAAGATTAAAGTTCTAATATGTAAATGATTCTGGGGATATTTGAAACAGTTCAGCTGAACTAATACATTCAACATTCCAATAATATTGTAAACGTATATTCAATTTGGGGTTTTGGAGAAATGGAGCCATATAATCATAAATTGAAGAATATAAGCAAAATCGTCCTTATTATTGAAAGTTATAGACCAGAATCGAAAGGAAAAAGGCCATTCATCAAGAACCCTAATATCGGGATTCAACAGAAAATTGGGATTTAGCAATTAAGAGAAAGAACTTGGAATTATCAAGACCTAAAGTAGAATTGAAGCTTGTATTGATAAAGATTATGGAAAAGATTCAGATAAAGGGTTGAGAAATTCAAGTATTGTAGAAGGAAGATTTCATTCGCATAGATTTGATTTGTGAAGGGTTTCAAACGAAACCAGATAATTGAAAGACATTTGAATAAGATTTGATTTGAGTTATATAAGTAATATATACATACCTTGATTGATTCTGATTACTATGGATAAATCTTACTTGAATTCGAAATAGAATAGGGAGAGAGACATGAGGAAGAGGATGGAGCAGAGGGGAGGAAACGAGCCTATACAAGCCTCCACCGAAGGGCCGTTGTCGAAGAACCACCGCTAAGGACGCTCGAGCCAAAGAATCACAAACCTACTAGAGAGAGTAGAGAGATTCTCTCTCTAGAGAGTAGTATTAGAGGGACTTAGGATAGTATAGTATATTAGATAGTTTGAATGTGTATCCACTTGTAGATCTTTTAGTAGAAGGGTCTCCTTCCCAATCATCATTAGTGAATCCAACAATCTCAGGTTGAACTCTTGCCTCATACAGTATTCCATACTCCATCATGGGTCGTACATATCTTACTATCTTCTAACTGCTTCAAGATGAGGCTTCCTCGGTCTCTGCATAAACTGACTAACAACTCCACTGCATATGCTAGATCAGGCTGAGTTATAGTCAAGTATATCAGACTACCCACCAATTGTCGATAAAATCGAGTATCTTACAATTCATCTCCTTCTTCTGCACGTAGAATATGTCATACCTCCATCGGCGAGTCTATAGGCTTGCGATTATGCATCCCGCACTTCTTTACAAGATCTCGTCCATACCTTCTCTGACACACAAATAACCCTCTTGAACATCTTTTGACTTTCAACCCGAGAAAAGTTCTTCATCTCTCTTAAGTCTTTCATCTCAAACCTTGATGAATGATGCTTCTTGACTTCTTGAATCTCCTCCAAGGCATCTCCTGTGATTATAAGATCATCTACATATAGTAAAATGATTGAGACCTTACCTCCAACTTGTTTTACGAACAAGCTTGAGTCACTTGGAGATAGTTGATAACCAAATAATAGGAAAAATCTTCAATTTTCCTATAACATGCCATTAGTTCTTGCTTAATCCCATATAAAGCTTTCTTTAATTTTCTTACATACTCTGGATGCTTCTTATCTACGAACCCATCTGGCTGCTCCATGAATATTTCTTTGTCTATATCTCCATGAAGGAATGCATTCTTCACATCCATCTACCACAACTTCCAGGATTTGCTTGCAGCTAGAGACACAAGTACTCTACCTGCAGTCATCTTATCTACTGGATAGGAAGTCTCTTTATAGTATATACCATACTGTGAGAGAAGCCACAATCTTGTAAGCGAGCCTTGCACCTGTTAATTAATCCATCACTTCTCCGCTTGATCTTTTACACCCACTTGTAAGATATTGGCTTCACTCCTTTAGGTACTGGAACGAGTTCTAATGTCTCGTTCTTCTTTAATGCATCTATGCTCCTGCATGTTTCTCCAAGCTGTCTATTATTCCTTTCAACAACTCCATTTTTCTGAGGTGTGTATGGACATGTGAGTTGATGACGTATCCCATGCTTCCTCAAATATTTCTCGAAATCCTATGAGGTATATTCACCACCATTATCAGTTCTGAGACACCTTATATTCTCACCGAGTTCCTTTTCCACCAGATCCTTAAGCTCGATGAACTTATTGAATACTTCACTTTTGATCTTTAAGAAGTATACCCGCACATATCTTGAAAAATCACCAATAAATGCGAGCATATATTACTTACCAGAGAAATATGGCGTCTTCACTTTGCTAAACACATCCGAGTGTATAAGCTCCAACAGTCTTGATGCCCGTACCTTCGATTTTGTGAAAGATAGTCTATGTGATTTTCCAAACTGGCATCCCGCACATACGACTCCTTCATCCACTTCTAGAGATGTAAGCCCCTTAACCATAACTTTCTTCATCATCACCTTCAGCCGATTGTAGTGAAGATGTGCTAACCGAGCATGCCACAGATCAATTGTCTCATGTTGACGAGCTTTATCTACATATGCATCACCAGTTGATGACACATACAACTTTCACACCTTCTTTCCTTCCCATGAGAACTTCATCATGTATAGTTGCATTTGCCAAAACCTTGACATCATCCGTACTAAACACAACATAGTTTCTTGTAGCTGTAATCTGAGGAACCGACACGAGATTCTTCTTCATATGTGCCACACAGTATACGTCTTTCAGAACCTACAATCTCCCTTGCATGGTGAAACCGTCAAATCTCCGACATGTTGCGCTGGATGTATAGTATTATCCGATATGATGATTGCTTCTCTTACTTCATACTTCCACAACTTTGTAATCTTGCTCATATCACCAGTCATGTGATGTGAGCACCCCAAATTAACTATCCAGTCTCTCTTATAGTTGATTTGTTCCTTCTTACAGAATTAGCTATACAAGCTTCTGTAGAAGGAATCTCTACTATCGTAGCAGTCAAAGCGACATCTTCCTCCTCATCTCCTATTGTTGCGTATGAGGCATCAACGTATCGTTCTTCTTCACTTTCATCTTCACGAGTCCTTGGTTTTCCTCAACTGAATTTCCTTCGACTATTCTCACTCTACAATCTCGAGCAACATGGCCTAGCTTCCCACACCTAAAGCACTTTCTAGTGTCTTTCTTGGGGCCCACTTTGTCCTACTCAAGGCTCACTCTTTCTTCTATTTATCTCTAATCGCCTCCCGGAATGCAAATGGCTTCTTCTTATAACACAGTATTTGGTTCCTTTATTTGAATAAAGGGCCTCCTCGTTATCTTTCACTGAAAGACCGACCATTTGCTTTTGCTAGTGTCTCTTGGCTTACCAAGATATTCTTTAAATCCAACAATGATGGTATGTAGGCCATCCTCGTATTGCCGTAATGGAGCTATTATACTCATGCTTTAACCCGTGTATAATAATACGCCTCATACGTGCTTCGCTTAATAGCTGAATCCTTATCTAATTGAGATATTTCATGACATATACTCTTCACCCTCATAAAATATTGAGATGTGGACATTTGACCTTGTGCAATTGTCCCTATCTCATTTTCTAGCATTTACAATCTGGCATCATTTGCACGTGAAAATAGAGATGCAAATGTGTCCCATGCTTCCTTCGGAGTCTTTGCATATCTAATATGCTCCATTAGATGTATTTCATTTGTACCCTTAATGATATATAAAGCCTTAGCAACACGTACCTTCCAGTTTCATAATGCTTCTGCATTTGTTGGACTGGCTGTCTGGAGGACTTGTACTCGCACCTGCTACTATTTTTCATTAATCTTGCCCCTTGAGATATGTCTCCATGC
>NW_027371333.1:0-28484 GCF_046119375.1 Phyllobates terribilis
AGTTGCTGAAGTTGAACCAAAATGAGCTTGTAATCTGGCTTCTGCAACTTTGAAGATGAAAAATCCAATGAGGAGAAGAAAAGCAGAGCCAAAGAGTCCATCCCAAAATCCGACAAACAAGCAAAATGAACAAAAAACATTGAATTCAATTCTTTCTGATTTTAGAAACTGCATTAAAGAAGGGGTGCACCGGTCCTGGAGATACTGCAATACCAGGTCAATGCGTGGAGTGGACAGAGCAAGCTCTTTTTCCATCTCCCTGTTCTAAAAATCCATTTAATATATGGTCCCCAGATAGGGGACGTATCCAGATATTAAACTGATAAGAACAGATACTACACTTGATCTTAGCCAAAGGCCGAGAAGCGATAACCAGAATTGGTTTCAAACTACGGAGCCACCCAAGGATCCTAAAAAGTCCATTTGTGGAGATGAGCTCCTGGACTCCCGTTAAGAAGACATGTTGTCAACCTCTAGATCCCTTACATGCCTGCACTTTTCGGCTTGCTGCTGCTGCAATCCACGCGTTTTAGATCTGCATAACTCCACCTCTTTAAACACAGCACCTTCACCCCCTGCTGTTCCCACCCGCCTCAACCACCGTTGGAAGGGAGGAGAACCAATTAAGCGGGGGGTGGGGTGGAACGAGCAGCTGTCTACCCTTAGCAGGAGGGCTCCTGATTACATACCTCTCCTGCTGCTGCTGCTGCTGGCTGTCCAGCAGCAGACTGAAGGTGGCTGCTGCTGTGCACAGTTATATAAAGGCTCAGAGCCTATTATGACACGCGCAGCCAGCGTTCCATTGCCACATTCCATCTACTGCAGGCAGGATACCTGGCTGGCTGAATGTCGCTGAGAAGCTCACAGAGACCGCCATAAGCAACAGTTTAACAGAATGCCACAGACTAATCAACCAAACTTTTTGGGTTGGGTTCTCTTTTATAGTCTGCAGGCATTAAATGAAAGAAGTCAGTGTTCCAGCAGAAGGAGACAACGTTTCAGAAAAGGCATTGTAGCAAACCAAAAAAGAAATTTTAAGCGCAGCAGTGTAACCAGCGCACATACCTGTTAGCTCGGGTGAGTTTAAAAGGCTGCTGTTGATAACAAGGGCATTTGCTAAATAGATGGTGTGTGTGCAACAATATACTGAAAGGTCAATTATATTGTGCAGCTTATCTCACCACCTGTAGTTATTTAGGTGAAAGCTCCAAAATGCTTGCCTAATATGTCTGTTTATCCAAAAGGAAGTAGAAAGGGAGAGCTAGAAAGATAGCATTGCATCACATTACATGGCAATGCAATGCACAGTTGCTGAAGTTGAACCAAAATGAGCTTGTAATCTGGCTTCTGCAACTTTGAAGATGAAAAATCCAATGAGGAGAAGAAAAGCAGAGCCAAAGAGTCCATCCCAAAATCCGACAAACAAGCAAAATGAACAAAAAACATTGAATTCAATTCTTTCTGATTTTAGAAACTGCATTAAAGAAGGGGTGCACCGGTCCTGGAGATACTGCAATACCAGGTCAATGCGTGGAGTGGACAGAGCAAGCTCTTTTTCCATCTCCCTGTTCTAAAAATCCATTTAATATATGGTCCCCAGATAGGGGACGTATCAGATATTAAACTGATAAGAACAGATACTACACTTGATCTTAGCCAAAAGGCCGAGAAGCGATAACCAGAATTGGTTTCAAACTACGGAGCCACCCAAGGATCCTAAAAAGTCCATTTGTGGAGATGAGCTCCTGGACTCCCGTTAAGAAGACATGTTGTCAACCTCTAGATCCCTTACATGCCTGCACTTTTCGGCTTGCTGCTGCTGCAATCCACGCGTTTTAGATCTGCATAACTCCACCTCTTTAAACACAGCACCTTCACCCCCTGCTGTTCCCACCCGCCTCAACACCGTTGGAAGGGAGGAGAACCAATTAAGGCGGGGGGTGGGGTGGAACGAGCAGCTGTCTACCCTTAGCAGGAGGGCTCCTGATTACATACCTCTCCTGCTGCTGCTGCTGCTGGCTGTCCAGCAGCAGACTGAAGGTGGCTGCTGCTGTGCACAGTTATATAAAGGCTCAGAGCCTATTATGACACGCGCAGCCAGCGTTCCATTGCCACATTCCATCTACTGCAGGCAGGATACCTGGCTGGCTGAATGTCGCTGAGAAGCTCACAGAGACCGCCATAAGCAACAGTTTAACAGAATGCCACAGACTAATCAACCAAACTTTTTGGGTTGGGTTCTCTTTTATAGTCTGCAGGCATTAAATGAAAGAAGTCAGTGTTCCAGCAGAAGGAGACAACGTTTCAGAAAAGGCATTGTAGCAAACCAAAAAAGAAATTTTAAGCGCAGCAGTGTAACCAGCGCACATACCTGTTAGCTCGGGTGAGTTTAAAAGGCTGCTGTTGATAACAAGGGCATTTGCTAAATAGATGGTGTGTGTGCAACAATATACTGAAAGGTCAATTATATTGTGCAGCTTATCTCACCACCTGTAGTTATTTAGGTGAAAGCTCCAAAATGCTTGCCTAATATGTCTGTTTATCCAAAAGGAAGTAGAAAGGGAGAGCTAGAAAGATAGCATTGCATCACATTACATGGCAATGCAATGCACAGTTGCTGAAGTTGAACCAAAATGAGCTTGTAATCTGGCTTCTGCAACTTTGAAGATGAAAAATCCAATGAGGAGAAGAAAAGCAGAGCCAAAGAGTCCATCCCAAAATCCGACAAACAAGCAAAATGAACAAAAAACATTGAATTCAATTCTTTCTGATTTTAGAAACTGCATTAAAGAAGGGGTGCACCGGTCCTGGAGATACTGCAATACCAGGTCAATGCGTGGAGTGGACAGAGCAAGCTCTTTTTCCATCTCCCTGTTCTAAAAATCCATTTAATATATGGTCCCCAGATAGGGGACGTATCAGATATTAAACTGATAAGAACAGATACTACACTTGATCTTAGCCAAAAGGCCGAGAAGCGATAACCAGAATTGGTTTCAAACTACGGAGCCACCCAAGGATCCTAAAAAGTCCATTTGTGGAGATGAGCTCCTGGACTCCCGTTAAGAAGACATGTTGTCAACCTCTAGATCCCTTACATGCCTGCACTTTTCGGCTTGCTGCTGCTGCAATCCACGCGTTTTAGATCTGCATAACTCCACCTCTTTAAACACAGCACCTTCACCCCCTGCTGTTCCCACCCGCCTCAACACCGTTGGAAGGGAGGAGAACCAATTAAGGCGGGGGGTGGGGTGGAACGAGCAGCTGTCTACCCTTAGCAGGAGGGCTCCTGATTACATACCTCTCCTGCTGCTGCTGCTGCTGGCTGTCCAGCAGCAGACTGAAGGTGGCTGCTGCTGTGCACAGTTATATAAAGGCTCAGAGCCTATTATGACACGCGCAGCCAGCGTTCCATTGCCACATTCCATCTACTGCAGGCAGGATACCTGGCTGGCTGAATGTCGCTGAGAAGCTCACAGAGACCGCCATAAGCAACAGTTTAACAGAATGCCACAGACTAATCAACCAAACTTTTTGGGTTGGGTTCTCTTTTATAGTCTGCAGGCATTAAATGAAAGAAGTCAGTGTTCCAGCAGAAGGAGACAACGTTTCAGAAAAGGCATTGTAGCAAACCAAAAAAGAAATTTTAAGCGCAGCAGTGTAACCAGCGCACATACCTGTTAGCTCGGGTGAGTTTAAAAGGCTGCTGTTGATAACAAGGGCATTTGCTAAATAGATGGTGTGTGTGCAACAATATACTGAAAGGTCAATTATATTGTGCAGCTTATCTCACCACCTGTAGTTATTTAGGTGAAAGCTCCAAAATGCTTGCCTAATATGTCTGTTTATCCAAAAGGAAGTAGAAAGGGAGAGCTAGAAAGATAGCATTGCATCACATTACATGGCAATGCAATGCACAGTTGCTGAAGTTGAACCAAAATGAGCTTGTAATCTGGCTTCTGCAACTTTGAAGATGAAAAATCCAATGAGGAGAAGAAAAGCAGAGCCAAAGAGTCCATCCCAAAATCCGACAAACAAGCAAAATGAACAAAAAACATTGAATTCAATTCTTTCTGATTTTAGAAACTGCATTAAAGAAGGGGTGCACCGGTCCTGGAGATACTGCAATACCAGGTCAATGCGTGGAGTGGACAGAGCAAGCTCTTTTTCCATCTCCCTGTTCTAAAAATCCATTTAATATATGGTCCCCAGATAGGGGACGTATCAGATATTAAACTGATAAGAACAGATACTACACTTGATCTTAGCCAAAAGGCCGAGAAGCGATAACCAGAATTGGTTTCAAACTACGGAGCCACCCAAGGATCCTAAAAAGTCCATTTGTGGAGATGAGCTCCTGGACTCCCGTTAAGAAGACATGTTGTCAACCTCTAGATCCCTTACATGCCTGCACTTTTCGGCTTGCTGCTGCTGCAATCCACGCGTTTTAGATCTGCATAACTCCACCTCTTTAAACACAGCACCTTCACCCCCTGCTGTTCCCACCCGCCTCAACACCGTTGGAAGGGAGGAGAACCAATTAAGGCGGGGGGTGGGGTGGAACGAGCAGCTGTCTACCCTTAGCAGGAGGGCTCCTGATTACATACCTCTCCTGCTGCTGCTGCTGCTGGCTGTCCAGCAGCAGACTGAAGGTGGCTGCTGCTGTGCACAGTTATATAAAGGCTCAGAGCCTATTATGACACGCGCAGCCAGCGTTCCATTGCCACATTCCATCTACTGCAGGCAGGATACCTGGCTGGCTGAATGTCGCTGAGAAGCTCACAGAGACCGCCATAAGCAACAGTTTAACAGAATGCCACAGACTAATCAACCAAACTTTTTGGGTTGGGTTCTCTTTTATAGTCTGCAGGCATTAAATGAAAGAAGTCAGTGTTCCAGCAGAAGGAGACAACGTTTCAGAAAAGGCATTGTAGCAAACCAAAAAAGAAATTTTAAGCGCAGCAGTGTAACCAGCGCACATACCTGTTAGCTCGGGTGAGTTTAAAAGGCTGCTGTTGATAACAAGGGCATTTGCTAAATAGATGGTGTGTGTGCAACAATATACTGAAAGGTCAATTATATTGTGCAGCTTATCTCACCACCTGTAGTTATTTAGGTGAAAGCTCCAAAATGCTTGCCTAATATGTCTGTTTATCCAAAAGGAAGTAGAAAGGGAGAGCTAGAAAGATAGCATTGCATCACATTACATGGCAATGCAATGCACAGTTGCTGAAGTTGAACCAAAATGAGCTTGTAATCTGGCTTCTGCAACTTTGAAGATGAAAAATCCAATGAGGAGAAGAAAAGCAGAGCCAAAGAGTCCATCCCAAAATCCGACAAACAAGCAAAATGAACAAAAAACATTGAATTCAATTCTTTCTGATTTTAGAAACTGCATTAAAGAAGGGGTGCACCGGTCCTGGAGATACTGCAATACCAGGTCAATGCGTGGAGTGGACAGAGCAAGCTCTTTTTCCATCTCCCTGTTCTAAAAATCCATTTAATATATGGTCCCCAGATAGGGGACGTATCAGATATTAAACTGATAAGAACAGATACTACACTTGATCTTAGCCAAAAGGCCGAGAAGCGATAACCAGAATTGGTTTCAAACTACGGAGCCACCCAAGGATCCTAAAAAGTCCATTTGTGGAGATGAGCTCCTGGACTCCCGTTAAGAAGACATGTTGTCAACCTCTAGATCCCTTACATGCCTGCACTTTTCGGCTTGCTGCTGCTGCAATCCACGCGTTTTAGATCTGCATAACTCCACCTCTTTAAACACAGCACCTTCACCCCCTGCTGTTCCCACCCGCCTCAACACCGTTGGAAGGGAGGAGAACCAATTAAGGCGGGGGGTGGGGTGGAACGAGCAGCTGTCTACCCTTAGCAGGAGGGCTCCTGATTACATACCTCTCCTGCTGCTGCTGCTGCTGGCTGTCCAGCAGCAGACTGAAGGTGGCTGCTGCTGTGCACAGTTATATAAAGGCTCAGAGCCTATTATGACACGCGCAGCCAGCGTTCCATTGCCACATTCCATCTACTGCAGGCAGGATACCTGGCTGGCTGAATGTCGCTGAGAAGCTCACAGAGACCGCCATAAGCAACAGTTTAACAGAATGCCACAGACTAATCAACCAAACTTTTTGGGTTGGGTTCTCTTTTATAGTCTGCAGGCATTAAATGAAAGAAGTCAGTGTTCCAGCAGAAGGAGACAACGTTTCAGAAAAGGCATTGTAGCAAACCAAAAAAGAAATTTTAAGCGCAGCAGTGTAACCAGCGCACATACCTGTTAGCTCGGGTGAGTTTAAAAGGCTGCTGTTGATAACAAGGGCATTTGCTAAATAGATGGTGTGTGTGCAACAATATACTGAAAGGTCAATTATATTGTGCAGCTTATCTCACCACCTGTAGTTATTTAGGTGAAAGCTCCAAAATGCTTGCCTAATATGTCTGTTTATCCAAAAGGAAGTAGAAAGGGAGAGCTAGAAAGATAGCATTGCATCACATTACATGGCAATGCAATGCACAGTTGCTGAAGTTGAACCAAAATGAGCTTGTAATCTGGCTTCTGCAACTTTGAAGATGAAAAATCCAATGAGGAGAAGAAAAGCAGAGCCAAAGAGTCCATCCCAAAATCCGACAAACAAGCAAAATGAACAAAAAACATTGAATTCAATTCTTTCTGATTTTAGAAACTGCATTAAAGAAGGGGTGCACCGGTCCTGGAGATACTGCAATACCAGGTCAATGCGTGGAGTGGACAGAGCAAGCTCTTTTTCCATCTCCCTGTTCTAAAAATCCATTTAATATATGGTCCCCAGATAGGGGACGTATCAGATATTAAACTGATAAGAACAGATACTACACTTGATCTTAGCCAAAAGGCCGAGAAGCGATAACCAGAATTGGTTTCAAACTACGGAGCCACCCAAGGATCCTAAAAAGTCCATTTGTGGAGATGAGCTCCTGGACTCCCGTTAAGAAGACATGTTGTCAACCTCTAGATCCCTTACATGCCTGCACTTTTCGGCTTGCTGCTGCTGCAATCCACGCGTTTTAGATCTGCATAACTCCACCTCTTTAAACACAGCACCTTCACCCCCTGCTGTTCCCACCCGCCTCAACACCGTTGGAAGGGAGGAGAACCAATTAAGGCGGGGGGTGGGGTGGAACGAGCAGCTGTCTACCCTTAGCAGGAGGGCTCCTGATTACATACCTCTCCTGCTGCTGCTGCTGCTGGCTGTCCAGCAGCAGACTGAAGGTGGCTGCTGCTGTGCACAGTTATATAAAGGCTCAGAGCCTATTATGACACGCGCAGCCAGCGTTCCATTGCCACATTCCATCTACTGCAGGCAGGATACCTGGCTGGCTGAATGTCGCTGAGAAGCTCACAGAGACCGCCATAAGCAACAGTTTAACAGAATGCCACAGACTAATCAACCAAACTTTTTGGGTTGGGTTCTCTTTTATAGTCTGCAGGCATTAAATGAAAGAAGTCAGTGTTCCAGCAGAAGGAGACAACGTTTCAGAAAAGGCATTGTAGCAAACCAAAAAAGAAATTTTAAGCGCAGCAGTGTAACCAGCGCACATACCTGTTAGCTCGGGTGAGTTTAAAAGGCTGCTGTTGATAACAAGGGCATTTGCTAAATAGATGGTGTGTGTGCAACAATATACTGAAAGGTCAATTATATTGTGCAGCTTATCTCACCACCTGTAGTTATTTAGGTGAAAGCTCCAAAATGCTTGCCTAATATGTCTGTTTATCCAAAAGGAAGTAGAAAGGGAGAGCTAGAAAGATAGCATTGCATCACATTACATGGCAATGCAATGCACAGTTGCTGAAGTTGAACCAAAATGAGCTTGTAATCTGGCTTCTGCAACTTTGAAGATGAAAAATCCAATGAGGAGAAGAAAAGCAGAGCCAAAGAGTCCATCCCAAAATCCGACAAACAAGCAAAATGAACAAAAAACATTGAATTCAATTCTTTCTGATTTTAGAAACTGCATTAAAGAAGGGGTGCACCGGTCCTGGAGATACTGCAATACCAGGTCAATGCGTGGAGTGGACAGAGCAAGCTCTTTTTCCATCTCCCTGTTCTAAAAATCCATTTAATATATGGTCCCCAGATAGGGGACGTATCAGATATTAAACTGATAAGAACAGATACTACACTTGATCTTAGCCAAAAGGCCGAGAAGCGATAACCAGAATTGGTTTCAAACTACGGAGCCACCCAAGGATCCTAAAAAGTCCATTTGTGGAGATGAGCTCCTGGACTCCCGTTAAGAAGACATGTTGTCAACCTCTAGATCCCTTACATGCCTGCACTTTTCGGCTTGCTGCTGCTGCAATCCACGCGTTTTAGATCTGCATAACTCCACCTCTTTAAACACAGCACCTTCACCCCCTGCTGTTCCCACCCGCCTCAACACCGTTGGAAGGGAGGAGAACCAATTAAGGCGGGGGGTGGGGTGGAACGAGCAGCTGTCTACCCTTAGCAGGAGGGCTCCTGATTACATACCTCTCCTGCTGCTGCTGCTGCTGGCTGTCCAGCAGCAGACTGAAGGTGGCTGCTGCTGTGCACAGTTATATAAAGGCTCAGAGCCTATTATGACACGCGCAGCCAGCGTTCCATTGCCACATTCCATCTACTGCAGGCAGGATACCTGGCTGGCTGAATGTCGCTGAGAAGCTCACAGAGACCGCCATAAGCAACAGTTTAACAGAATGCCACAGACTAATCAACCAAACTTTTTGGGTTGGGTTCTCTTTTATAGTCTGCAGGCATTAAATGAAAGAAGTCAGTGTTCCAGCAGAAGGAGACAACGTTTCAGAAAAGGCATTGTAGCAAACCAAAAAAGAAATTTTAAGCGCAGCAGTGTAACCAGCGCACATACCTGTTAGCTCGGGTGAGTTTAAAAGGCTGCTGTTGATAACAAGGGCATTTGCTAAATAGATGGTGTGTGTGCAACAATATACTGAAAGGTCAATTATATTGTGCAGCTTATCTCACCACCTGTAGTTATTTAGGTGAAAGCTCCAAAATGCTTGCCTAATATGTCTGTTTATCCAAAAGGAAGTAGAAAGGGAGAGCTAGAAAGATAGCATTGCATCACATTACATGGCAATGCAATGCACAGTTGCTGAAGTTGAACCAAAATGAGCTTGTAATCTGGCTTCTGCAACTTTGAAGATGAAAAATCCAATGAGGAGAAGAAAAGCAGAGCCAAAGAGTCCATCCCAAAATCCGACAAACAAGCAAAATGAACAAAAAACATTGAATTCAATTCTTTCTGATTTTAGAAACTGCATTAAAGAAGGGGTGCACCGGTCCTGGAGATACTGCAATACCAGGTCAATGCGTGGAGTGGACAGAGCAAGCTCTTTTTCCATCTCCCTGTTCTAAAAATCCATTTAATATATGGTCCCCAGATAGGGGACGTATCAGATATTAAACTGATAAGAACAGATACTACACTTGATCTTAGCCAAAAGGCCGAGAAGCGATAACCAGAATTGGTTTCAAACTACGGAGCCACCCAAGGATCCTAAAAAGTCCATTTGTGGAGATGAGCTCCTGGACTCCCGTTAAGAAGACATGTTGTCAACCTCTAGATCCCTTACATGCCTGCACTTTTCGGCTTGCTGCTGCTGCAATCCACGCGTTTTAGATCTGCATAACTCCACCTCTTTAAACACAGCACCTTCACCCCCTGCTGTTCCCACCCGCCTCAACACCGTTGGAAGGGAGGAGAACCAATTAAGGCGGGGGGTGGGGTGGAACGAGCAGCTGTCTACCCTTAGCAGGAGGGCTCCTGATTACATACCTCTCCTGCTGCTGCTGCTGCTGGCTGTCCAGCAGCAGACTGAAGGTGGCTGCTGCTGTGCACAGTTATATAAAGGCTCAGAGCCTATTATGACACGCGCAGCCAGCGTTCCATTGCCACATTCCATCTACTGCAGGCAGGATACCTGGCTGGCTGAATGTCGCTGAGAAGCTCACAGAGACCGCCATAAGCAACAGTTTAACAGAATGCCACAGACTAATCAACCAAACTTTTTGGGTTGGGTTCTCTTTTATAGTCTGCAGGCATTAAATGAAAGAAGTCAGTGTTCCAGCAGAAGGAGACAACGTTTCAGAAAAGGCATTGTAGCAAACCAAAAAAGAAATTTTAAGCGCAGCAGTGTAACCAGCGCACATACCTGTTAGCTCGGGTGAGTTTAAAAGGCTGCTGTTGATAACAAGGGCATTTGCTAAATAGATGGTGTGTGTGCAACAATATACTGAAAGGTCAATTATATTGTGCAGCTTATCTCACCACCTGTAGTTATTTAGGTGAAAGCTCCAAAATGCTTGCCTAATATGTCTGTTTATCCAAAAGGAAGTAGAAAGGGAGAGCTAGAAAGATAGCATTGCATCACATTACATGGCAATGCAATGCACAGTTGCTGAAGTTGAACCAAAATGAGCTTGTAATCTGGCTTCTGCAACTTTGAAGATGAAAAATCCAATGAGGAGAAGAAAAGCAGAGCCAAAGAGTCCATCCCAAAATCCGACAAACAAGCAAAATGAACAAAAAACATTGAATTCAATTCTTTCTGATTTTAGAAACTGCATTAAAGAAGGGGTGCACCGGTCCTGGAGATACTGCAATACCAGGTCAATGCGTGGAGTGGACAGAGCAAGCTCTTTTTCCATCTCCCTGTTCTAAAAATCCATTTAATATATGGTCCCCAGATAGGGGACGTATCAGATATTAAACTGATAAGAACAGATACTACACTTGATCTTAGCCAAAAGGCCGAGAAGCGATAACCAGAATTGGTTTCAAACTACGGAGCCACCCAAGGATCCTAAAAAGTCCATTTGTGGAGATGAGCTCCTGGACTCCCGTTAAGAAGACATGTTGTCAACCTCTAGATCCCTTACATGCCTGCACTTTTCGGCTTGCTGCTGCTGCAATCCACGCGTTTTAGATCTGCATAACTCCACCTCTTTAAACACAGCACCTTCACCCCCTGCTGTTCCCACCCGCCTCAACACCGTTGGAAGGGAGGAGAACCAATTAAGGCGGGGGGTGGGGTGGAACGAGCAGCTGTCTACCCTTAGCAGGAGGGCTCCTGATTACATACCTCTCCTGCTGCTGCTGCTGCTGGCTGTCCAGCAGCAGACTGAAGGTGGCTGCTGCTGTGCACAGTTATATAAAGGCTCAGAGCCTATTATGACACGCGCAGCCAGCGTTCCATTGCCACATTCCATCTACTGCAGGCAGGATACCTGGCTGGCTGAATGTCGCTGAGAAGCTCACAGAGACCGCCATAAGCAACAGTTTAACAGAATGCCACAGACTAATCAACCAAACTTTTTGGGTTGGGTTCTCTTTTATAGTCTGCAGGCATTAAATGAAAGAAGTCAGTGTTCCAGCAGAAGGAGACAACGTTTCAGAAAAGGCATTGTAGCAAACCAAAAAAGAAATTTTAAGCGCAGCAGTGTAACCAGCGCACATACCTGTTAGCTCGGGTGAGTTTAAAAGGCTGCTGTTGATAACAAGGGCATTTGCTAAATAGATGGTGTGTGTGCAACAATATACTGAAAGGTCAATTATATTGTGCAGCTTATCTCACCACCTGTAGTTATTTAGGTGAAAGCTCCAAAATGCTTGCCTAATATGTCTGTTTATCCAAAAGGAAGTAGAAAGGGAGAGCTAGAAAGATAGCATTGCATCACATTACATGGCAATGCAATGCACAGTTGCTGAAGTTGAACCAAAATGAGCTTGTAATCTGGCTTCTGCAACTTTGAAGATGAAAAATCCAATGAGGAGAAGAAAAGCAGAGCCAAAGAGTCCATCCCAAAATCCGACAAACAAGCAAAATGAACAAAAAACATTGAATTCAATTCTTTCTGATTTTAGAAACTGCATTAAAGAAGGGGTGCACCGGTCCTGGAGATACTGCAATACCAGGTCAATGCGTGGAGTGGACAGAGCAAGCTCTTTTTCCATCTCCCTGTTCTAAAAATCCATTTAATATATGGTCCCCAGATAGGGGACGTATCAGATATTAAACTGATAAGAACAGATACTACACTTGATCTTAGCCAAAAGGCCGAGAAGCGATAACCAGAATTGGTTTCAAACTACGGAGCCACCCAAGGATCCTAAAAAGTCCATTTGTGGAGATGAGCTCCTGGACTCCCGTTAAGAAGACATGTTGTCAACCTCTAGATCCCTTACATGCCTGCACTTTTCGGCTTGCTGCTGCTGCAATCCACGCGTTTTAGATCTGCATAACTCCACCTCTTTAAACACAGCACCTTCACCCCCTGCTGTTCCCACCCGCCTCAACACCGTTGGAAGGGAGGAGAACCAATTAAGGCGGGGGGTGGGGTGGAACGAGCAGCTGTCTACCCTTAGCAGGAGGGCTCCTGATTACATACCTCTCCTGCTGCTGCTGCTGCTGGCTGTCCAGCAGCAGACTGAAGGTGGCTGCTGCTGTGCACAGTTATATAAAGGCTCAGAGCCTATTATGACACGCGCAGCCAGCGTTCCATTGCCACATTCCATCTACTGCAGGCAGGATACCTGGCTGGCTGAATGTCGCTGAGAAGCTCACAGAGACCGCCATAAGCAACAGTTTAACAGAATGCCACAGACTAATCAACCAAACTTTTTGGGTTGGGTTCTCTTTTATAGTCTGCAGGCATTAAATGAAAGAAGTCAGTGTTCCAGCAGAAGGAGACAACGTTTCAGAAAAGGCATTGTAGCAAACCAAAAAAGAAATTTTAAGCGCAGCAGTGTAACCAGCGCACATACCTGTTAGCTCGGGTGAGTTTAAAAGGCTGCTGTTGATAACAAGGGCATTTGCTAAATAGATGGTGTGTGTGCAACAATATACTGAAAGGTCAATTATATTGTGCAGCTTATCTCACCACCTGTAGTTATTTAGGTGAAAGCTCCAAAATGCTTGCCTAATATGTCTGTTTATCCAAAAGGAAGTAGAAAGGGAGAGCTAGAAAGATAGCATTGCATCACATTACATGGCAATGCAATGCACAGTTGCTGAAGTTGAACCAAAATGAGCTTGTAATCTGGCTTCTGCAACTTTGAAGATGAAAAATCCAATGAGGAGAAGAAAAGCAGAGCCAAAGAGTCCATCCCAAAATCCGACAAACAAGCAAAATGAACAAAAAACATTGAATTCAATTCTTTCTGATTTTAGAAACTGCATTAAAGAAGGGGTGCACCGGTCCTGGAGATACTGCAATACCAGGTCAATGCGTGGAGTGGACAGAGCAAGCTCTTTTTCCATCTCCCTGTTCTAAAAATCCATTTAATATATGGTCCCCAGATAGGGGACGTATCAGATATTAAACTGATAAGAACAGATACTACACTTGATCTTAGCCAAAAGGCCGAGAAGCGATAACCAGAATTGGTTTCAAACTACGGAGCCACCCAAGGATCCTAAAAAGTCCATTTGTGGAGATGAGCTCCTGGACTCCCGTTAAGAAGACATGTTGTCAACCTCTAGATCCCTTACATGCCTGCACTTTTCGGCTTGCTGCTGCTGCAATCCACGCGTTTTAGATCTGCATAACTCCACCTCTTTAAACACAGCACCTTCACCCCCTGCTGTTCCCACCCGCCTCAACACCGTTGGAAGGGAGGAGAACCAATTAAGGCGGGGGGTGGGGTGGAACGAGCAGCTGTCTACCCTTAGCAGGAGGGCTCCTGATTACATACCTCTCCTGCTGCTGCTGCTGCTGGCTGTCCAGCAGCAGACTGAAGGTGGCTGCTGCTGTGCACAGTTATATAAAGGCTCAGAGCCTATTATGACACGCGCAGCCAGCGTTCCATTGCCACATTCCATCTACTGCAGGCAGGATACCTGGCTGGCTGAATGTCGCTGAGAAGCTCACAGAGACCGCCATAAGCAACAGTTTAACAGAATGCCACAGACTAATCAACCAAACTTTTTGGGTTGGGTTCTCTTTTATAGTCTGCAGGCATTAAATGAAAGAAGTCAGTGTTCCAGCAGAAGGAGACAACGTTTCAGAAAAGGCATTGTAGCAAACCAAAAAAGAAATTTTAAGCGCAGCAGTGTAACCAGCGCACATACCTGTTAGCTCGGGTGAGTTTAAAAGGCTGCTGTTGATAACAAGGGCATTTGCTAAATAGATGGTGTGTGTGCAACAATATACTGAAAGGTCAATTATATTGTGCAGCTTATCTCACCACCTGTAGTTATTTAGGTGAAAGCTCCAAAATGCTTGCCTAATATGTCTGTTTATCCAAAAGGAAGTAGAAAGGGAGAGCTAGAAAGATAGCATTGCATCACATTACATGGCAATGCAATGCACAGTTGCTGAAGTTGAACCAAAATGAGCTTGTAATCTGGCTTCTGCAACTTTGAAGATGAAAAATCCAATGAGGAGAAGAAAAGCAGAGCCAAAGAGTCCATCCCAAAATCCGACAAACAAGCAAAATGAACAAAAAACATTGAATTCAATTCTTTCTGATTTTAGAAACTGCATTAAAGAAGGGGTGCACCGGTCCTGGAGATACTGCAATACCAGGTCAATGCGTGGAGTGGACAGAGCAAGCTCTTTTTCCATCTCCCTGTTCTAAAAATCCATTTAATATATGGTCCCCAGATAGGGGACGTATCAGATATTAAACTGATAAGAACAGATTTTTTTTTTTTTTTTTTTTTTTTTTTTTTTCGAAAGCCCGAATTCGTGTACAAAACCCGAGTGCGCTTAAAAAAGTGACAAGTGCCACAAAAAAAGTGCACTAGGATGCTGGTCTTCTTGAAACCCTCTCCAAAAGGAGAAGGGTCCCCCAAACCATTCCCCGTCCCTCCGAGCCAAAAGGCCACAGCGAGGAACAGGGACAAAAAGCCACCTCCAGCCGAAGCCAGAGGCGACCCAATCTTACCCCCAGCACCTGCCCGAGTTCTCACCCGAGCAAGGCACTGGGAGCCAAAGACTGTGCTCTCCTCCCGGAAGAGGGGAGCCAACAACGCTCTCCTCCCGAAAGAGGAGAGCCAGGGGGGTTCAGGGGGGAGCGGAACCTGATGGCCACACACTCCCCCCCTAGACCTGCCAAGAGAGGAACCCGTAAGGGAACCGCATCCCGACAAAATCCTAGTAGGACGTGACACACGTGAATAAGTGGACACACAGTGACAAAGAAATTAAATTAATAGTGAAGGTTTCACAGTATAATACTGCCCGGACCTTCGACCGGGAATTGAAAAATTCCCCATCCTAAGGCCAGAAGGCCCGGAATAAGGGTGTGTGCGAAGAAAGAAAATTTGAAGTGCTTGTGCAAATGTGCCATAAACTCAAGTGGGGTTCCCAATCCCAGTGAGTTAAGGCACCCCAGGGTCACCACTCCTGGGGCACTTCACACTTCGGGCTTTCGATCTTCCCCGGCCCAATGGCGTCGATCCTGGGGGGCCATGCTTTCCACCAGATGACTATATTAGCCACCTGGCGTACTAACAAGCGCCTAAACCCCAGTGTGCATAATGTATCAATCTACTAGGGCGGCCAACATCCAAAACCGCCTTTTCAAAAGATACTACACTTGATCTTAGCCAAAAGGCCGAGAAGCGATAACCAGAATTGGTTTCAAACTACGGAGCCACCCAAGGATCCTAAAAAGTCCATTTGTGGAGATGAGCTCCTGGACTCCCGTTAAGAAGACATGTTGTCAACCTCTAGATCCCTTACATGCCTGCACTTTTCGGCTTGCTGCTGCTGCAATCCACGCGTTTTAGATCTGCATAACTCCACCTCTTTAAACACAGCACCTTCACCCCCTGCTGTTCCCACCCGCCTCAACACCGTTGGAAGGGAGGAGAACCAATTAAGGCGGGGGGTGGGGTGGAACGAGCAGCTGTCTACCCTTAGCAGGAGGGCTCCTGATTACATACCTCTCCTGCTGCTGCTGCTGCTGGCTGTCCAGCAGCAGACTGAAGGTGGCTGCTGCTGTGCACAGTTATATAAAGGCTCAGAGCCTATTATGACACGCGCAGCCAGCGTTCCATTGCCACATTCCATCTACTGCAGGCAGGATACCTGGCTGGCTGAATGTCGCTGAGAAGCTCACAGAGACCGCCATAAGCAACAGTTTAACAGAATGCCACAGACTAATCAACCAAACTTTTTGGGTTGGGTTCTCTTTTATAGTCTGCAGGCATTAAATGAAAGAAGTCAGTGTTCCAGCAGAAGGAGACAACGTTTCAGAAAAGGCATTGTAGCAAACCAAAAAAGAAATTTTAAGCGCAGCAGTGTAACCAGCGCACATACCTGTTAGCTCGGGTGAGTTTAAAAGGCTGCTGTTGATAACAAGGGCATTTGCTAAATAGATGGTGTGTGTGCAACAATATACTGAAAGGTCAATTATATTGTGCAGCTTATCTCACCACCTGTAGTTATTTAGGTGAAAGCTCCAAAATGCTTGCCTAATATGTCTGTTTATCCAAAAGGAAGTAGAAAGGGAGAGCTAGAAAGATAGCATTGCATCACATTACATGGCAATGCAATGCACAGTTGCTGAAGTTGAACCAAAATGAGCTTGTAATCTGGCTTCTGCAACTTTGAAGATGAAAAATCCAATGAGGAGAAGAAAAGCAGAGCCAAAGAGTCCATCCCAAAATCCGACAAACAAGCAAAATGAACAAAAAACATTGAATTCAATTCTTTCTGATTTTAGAAACTGCATTAAAGAAGGGGTGCACCGGTCCTGGAGATACTGCAATACCAGGTCAATGCGTGGAGTGGACAGAGCAAGCTCTTTTTCCATCTCCCTGTTCTAAAAATCCATTTAATATATGGTCCCCAGATAGGGGACGTATCAGATATTAAACTGATAAGAACAGATACTACACTTGATCTTAGCCAAAAGGCCGAGAAGCGATAACCAGAATTGGTTTCAAACTACGGAGCCACCCAAGGATCCTAAAAAGTCCATTTGTGGAGATGAGCTCCTGGACTCCCGTTAAGAAGACATGTTGTCAACCTCTAGATCCCTTACATGCCTGCACTTTTCGGCTTGCTGCTGCTGCAATCCACGCGTTTTAGATCTGCATAACTCCACCTCTTTAAACACAGCACCTTCACCCCCTGCTGTTCCCACCCGCCTCAACACCGTTGGAAGGGAGGAGAACCAATTAAGGCGGGGGGTGGGGTGGAACGAGCAGCTGTCTACCCTTAGCAGGAGGGCTCCTGATTACATACCTCTCCTGCTGCTGCTGCTGCTGGCTGTCCAGCAGCAGACTGAAGGTGGCTGCTGCTGTGCACAGTTATATAAAGGCTCAGAGCCTATTATGACACGCGCAGCCAGCGTTCCATTGCCACATTCCATCTACTGCAGGCAGGATACCTGGCTGGCTGAATGTCGCTGAGAAGCTCACAGAGACCGCCATAAGCAACAGTTTAACAGAATGCCACAGACTAATCAACCAAACTTTTTGGGTTGGGTTCTCTTTTATAGTCTGCAGGCATTAAATGAAAGAAGTCAGTGTTCCAGCAGAAGGAGACAACGTTTCAGAAAAGGCATTGTAGCAAACCAAAAAAGAAATTTTAAGCGCAGCAGTGTAACCAGCGCACATACCTGTTAGCTCGGGTGAGTTTAAAAGGCTGCTGTTGATAACAAGGGCATTTGCTAAATAGATGGTGTGTGTGCAACAATATACTGAAAGGTCAATTATATTGTGCAGCTTATCTCACCACCTGTAGTTATTTAGGTGAAAGCTCCAAAATGCTTGCCTAATATGTCTGTTTATCCAAAAGGAAGTAGAAAGGGAGAGCTAGAAAGATAGCATTGCATCACATTACATGGCAATGCAATGCACAGTTGCTGAAGTTGAACCAAAATGAGCTTGTAATCTGGCTTCTGCAACTTTGAAGATGAAAAATCCAATGAGGAGAAGAAAAGCAGAGCCAAAGAGTCCATCCCAAAATCCGACAAACAAGCAAAATGAACAAAAAACATTGAATTCAATTCTTTCTGATTTTAGAAACTGCATTAAAGAAGGGGTGCACCGGTCCTGGAGATACTGCAATACCAGGTCAATGCGTGGAGTGGACAGAGCAAGCTCTTTTTCCATCTCCCTGTTCTAAAAATCCATTTAATATATGGTCCCCAGATAGGGGACGTATCAGATATTAAACTGATAAGAACAGATACTACACTTGATCTTAGCCAAAAGGCCGAGAAGCGATAACCAGAATTGGTTTCAAACTACGGAGCCACCCAAGGATCCTAAAAAGTCCATTTGTGGAGATGAGCTCCTGGACTCCCGTTAAGAAGACATGTTGTCAACCTCTAGATCCCTTACATGCCTGCACTTTTCGGCTTGCTGCTGCTGCAATCCACGCGTTTTAGATCTGCATAACTCCACCTCTTTAAACACAGCACCTTCACCCCCTGCTGTTCCCACCCGCCTCAACACCGTTGGAAGGGAGGAGAACCAATTAAGGCGGGGGGTGGGGTGGAACGAGCAGCTGTCTACCCTTAGCAGGAGGGCTCCTGATTACATACCTCTCCTGCTGCTGCTGCTGCTGGCTGTCCAGCAGCAGACTGAAGGTGGCTGCTGCTGTGCACAGTTATATAAAGGCTCAGAGCCTATTATGACACGCGCAGCCAGCGTTCCATTGCCACATTCCATCTACTGCAGGCAGGATACCTGGCTGGCTGAATGTCGCTGAGAAGCTCACAGAGACCGCCATAAGCAACAGTTTAACAGAATGCCACAGACTAATCAACCAAACTTTTTGGGTTGGGTTCTCTTTTATAGTCTGCAGGCATTAAATGAAAGAAGTCAGTGTTCCAGCAGAAGGAGACAACGTTTCAGAAAAGGCATTGTAGCAAACCAAAAAAGAAATTTTAAGCGCAGCAGTGTAACCAGCGCACATACCTGTTAGCTCGGGTGAGTTTAAAAGGCTGCTGTTGATAACAAGGGCATTTGCTAAATAGATGGTGTGTGTGCAACAATATACTGAAAGGTCAATTATATTGTGCAGCTTATCTCACCACCTGTAGTTATTTAGGTGAAAGCTCCAAAATGCTTGCCTAATATGTCTGTTTATCCAAAAGGAAGTAGAAAGGGAGAGCTAGAAAGATAGCATTGCATCACATTACATGGCAATGCAATGCACAGTTGCTGAAGTTGAACCAAAATGAGCTTGTAATCTGGCTTCTGCAACTTTGAAGATGAAAAATCCAATGAGGAGAAGAAAAGCAGAGCCAAAGAGTCCATCCCAAAATCCGACAAACAAGCAAAATGAACAAAAAACATTGAATTCAATTCTTTCTGATTTTAGAAACTGCATTAAAGAAGGGGTGCACCGGTCCTGGAGATACTGCAATACCAGGTCAATGCGTGGAGTGGACAGAGCAAGCTCTTTTTCCATCTCCCTGTTCTAAAAATCCATTTAATATATGGTCCCCAGATAGGGGACGTATCAGATATTAAACTGATAAGAACAGATACTACACTTGATCTTAGCCAAAAGGCCGAGAAGCGATAACCAGAATTGGTTTCAAACTACGGAGCCACCCAAGGATCCTAAAAAGTCCATTTGTGGAGATGAGCTCCTGGACTCCCGTTAAGAAGACATGTTGTCAACCTCTAGATCCCTTACATGCCTGCACTTTTCGGCTTGCTGCTGCTGCAATCCACGCGTTTTAGATCTGCATAACTCCACCTCTTTAAACACAGCACCTTCACCCCCTGCTGTTCCCACCCGCCTCAACACCGTTGGAAGGGAGGAGAACCAATTAAGGCGGGGGGTGGGGTGGAACGAGCAGCTGTCTACCCTTAGCAGGAGGGCTCCTGATTACATACCTCTCCTGCTGCTGCTGCTGCTGGCTGTCCAGCAGCAGACTGAAGGTGGCTGCTGCTGTGCACAGTTATATAAAGGCTCAGAGCCTATTATGACACGCGCAGCCAGCGTTCCATTGCCACATTCCATCTACTGCAGGCAGGATACCTGGCTGGCTGAATGTCGCTGAGAAGCTCACAGAGACCGCCATAAGCAACAGTTTAACAGAATGCCACAGACTAATCAACCAAACTTTTTGGGTTGGGTTCTCTTTTATAGTCTGCAGGCATTAAATGAAAGAAGTCAGTGTTCCAGCAGAAGGAGACAACGTTTCAGAAAAGGCATTGTAGCAAACCAAAAAAGAAATTTTAAGCGCAGCAGTGTAACCAGCGCACATACCTGTTAGCTCGGGTGAGTTTAAAAGGCTGCTGTTGATAACAAGGGCATTTGCTAAATAGATGGTGTGTGTGCAACAATATACTGAAAGGTCAATTATATTGTGCAGCTTATCTCACCACCTGTAGTTATTTAGGTGAAAGCTCCAAAATGCTTGCCTAATATGTCTGTTTATCCAAAAGGAAGTAGAAAGGGAGAGCTAGAAAGATAGCATTGCATCACATTACATGGCAATGCAATGCACAGTTGCTGAAGTTGAACCAAAATGAGCTTGTAATCTGGCTTCTGCAACTTTGAAGATGAAAAATCCAATGAGGAGAAGAAAAGCAGAGCCAAAGAGTCCATCCCAAAATCCGACAAACAAGCAAAATGAACAAAAAACATTGAATTCAATTCTTTCTGATTTTAGAAACTGCATTAAAGAAGGGGTGCACCGGTCCTGGAGATACTGCAATACCAGGTCAATGCGTGGAGTGGACAGAGCAAGCTCTTTTTCCATCTCCCTGTTCTAAAAATCCATTTAATATATGGTCCCCAGATAGGGGACGTATCAGATATTAAACTGATAAGAACAGATACTACACTTGATCTTAGCCAAAAGGCCGAGAAGCGATAACCAGAATTGGTTTCAAACTACGGAGCCACCCAAGGATCCTAAAAAGTCCATTTGTGGAGATGAGCTCCTGGACTCCCGTTAAGAAGACATGTTGTCAACCTCTAGATCCCTTACATGCCTGCACTTTTCGGCTTGCTGCTGCTGCAATCCACGCGTTTTAGATCTGCATAACTCCACCTCTTTAAACACAGCACCTTCACCCCCTGCTGTTCCCACCCGCCTCAACACCGTTGGAAGGGAGGAGAACCAATTAAGGCGGGGGGTGGGGTGGAACGAGCAGCTGTCTACCCTTAGCAGGAGGGCTCCTGATTACATACCTCTCCTGCTGCTGCTGCTGCTGGCTGTCCAGCAGCAGACTGAAGGTGGCTGCTGCTGTGCACAGTTATATAAAGGCTCAGAGCCTATTATGACACGCGCAGCCAGCGTTCCATTGCCACATTCCATCTACTGCAGGCAGGATACCTGGCTGGCTGAATGTCGCTGAGAAGCTCACAGAGACCGCCATAAGCAACAGTTTAACAGAATGCCACAGACTAATCAACCAAACTTTTTGGGTTGGGTTCTCTTTTATAGTCTGCAGGCATTAAATGAAAGAAGTCAGTGTTCCAGCAGAAGGAGACAACGTTTCAGAAAAGGCATTGTAGCAAACCAAAAAAGAAATTTTAAGCGCAGCAGTGTAACCAGCGCACATACCTGTTAGCTCGGGTGAGTTTAAAAGGCTGCTGTTGATAACAAGGGCATTTGCTAAATAGATGGTGTGTGTGCAACAATATACTGAAAGGTCAATTATATTGTGCAGCTTATCTCACCACCTGTAGTTATTTAGGTGAAAGCTCCAAAATGCTTGCCTAATATGTCTGTTTATCCAAAAGGAAGTAGAAAGGGAGAGCTAGAAAGATAGCATTGCATCACATTACATGGCAATGCAATGCACAGTTGCTGAAGTTGAACCAAAATGAGCTTGTAATCTGGCTTCTGCAACTTTGAAGATGAAAAATCCAATGAGGAGAAGAAAAGCAGAGCCAAAGAGTCCATCCCAAAATCCGACAAACAAGCAAAATGAACAAAAAACATTGAATTCAATTCTTTCTGATTTTAGAAACTGCATTAAAGAAGGGGTGCACCGGTCCTGGAGATACTGCAATACCAGGTCAATGCGTGGAGTGGACAGAGCAAGCTCTTTTTCCATCTCCCTGTTCTAAAAATCCATTTAATATATGGTCCCCAGATAGGGGACGTATCAGATATTAAACTGATAAGAACAGATACTACACTTGATCTTAGCCAAAAGGCCGAGAAGCGATAACCAGAATTGGTTTCAAACTACGGAGCCACCCAAGGATCCTAAAAAGTCCATTTGTGGAGATGAGCTCCTGGACTCCCGTTAAGAAGACATGTTGTCAACCTCTAGATCCCTTACATGCCTGCACTTTTCGGCTTGCTGCTGCTGCAATCCACGCGTTTTAGATCTGCATAACTCCACCTCTTTAAACACAGCACCTTCACCCCCTGCTGTTCCCACCCGCCTCAACACCGTTGGAAGGGAGGAGAACCAATTAAGGCGGGGGGTGGGGTGGAACGAGCAGCTGTCTACCCTTAGCAGGAGGGCTCCTGATTACATACCTCTCCTGCTGCTGCTGCTGCTGGCTGTCCAGCAGCAGACTGAAGGTGGCTGCTGCTGTGCACAGTTATATAAAGGCTCAGAGCCTATTATGACACGCGCAGCCAGCGTTCCATTGCCACATTCCATCTACTGCAGGCAGGATACCTGGCTGGCTGAATGTCGCTGAGAAGCTCACAGAGACCGCCATAAGCAACAGTTTAACAGAATGCCACAGACTAATCAACCAAACTTTTTGGGTTGGGTTCTCTTTTATAGTCTGCAGGCATTAAATGAAAGAAGTCAGTGTTCCAGCAGAAGGAGACAACGTTTCAGAAAAGGCATTGTAGCAAACCAAAAAAGAAATTTTAAGCGCAGCAGTGTAACCAGCGCACATACCTGTTAGCTCGGGTGAGTTTAAAAGGCTGCTGTTGATAACAAGGGCATTTGCTAAATAGATGGTGTGTGTGCAACAATATACTGAAAGGTCAATTATATTGTGCAGCTTATCTCACCACCTGTAGTTATTTAGGTGAAAGCTCCAAAATGCTTGCCTAATATGTCTGTTTATCCAAAAGGAAGTAGAAAGGGAGAGCTAGAAAGATAGCATTGCATCACATTACATGGCAATGCAATGCACAGTTGCTGAAGTTGAACCAAAATGAGCTTGTAATCTGGCTTCTGCAACTTTGAAGATGAAAAATCCAATGAGGAGAAGAAAAGCAGAGCCAAAGAGTCCATCCCAAAATCCGACAAACAAGCAAAATGAACAAAAAACATTGAATTCAATTCTTTCTGATTTTAGAAACTGCATTAAAGAAGGGGTGCACCGGTCCTGGAGATACTGCAATACCAGGTCAATGCGTGGAGTGGACAGAGCAAGCTCTTTTTCCATCTCCCTGTTCTAAAAATCCATTTAATATATGGTCCCCAGATAGGGGACGTATCAGATATTAAACTGATAAGAACAGATACTACACTTGATCTTAGCCAAAAGGCCGAGAAGCGATAACCAGAATTGGTTTCAAACTACGGAGCCACCCAAGGATCCTAAAAAGTCCATTTGTGGAGATGAGCTCCTGGACTCCCGTTAAGAAGACATGTTGTCAACCTCTAGATCCCTTACATGCCTGCACTTTTCGGCTTGCTGCTGCTGCAATCCACGCGTTTTAGATCTGCATAACTCCACCTCTTTAAACACAGCACCTTCACCCCCTGCTGTTCCCACCCGCCTCAACACCGTTGGAAGGGAGGAGAACCAATTAAGGCGGGGGGTGGGGTGGAACGAGCAGCTGTCTACCCTTAGCAGGAGGGCTCCTGATTACATACCTCTCCTGCTGCTGCTGCTGCTGGCTGTCCAGCAGCAGACTGAAGGTGGCTGCTGCTGTGCACAGTTATATAAAGGCTCAGAGCCTATTATGACACGCGCAGCCAGCGTTCCATTGCCACATTCCATCTACTGCAGGCAGGATACCTGGCTGGCTGAATGTCGCTGAGAAGCTCACAGAGACCGCCATAAGCAACAGTTTAACAGAATGCCACAGACTAATCAACCAAACTTTTTGGGTTGGGTTCTCTTTTATAGTCTGCAGGCATTAAATGAAAGAAGTCAGTGTTCCAGCAGAAGGAGACAACGTTTCAGAAAAGGCATTGTAGCAAACCAAAAAAGAAATTTTAAGCGCAGCAGTGTAACCAGCGCACATACCTGTTAGCTCGGGTGAGTTTAAAAGGCTGCTGTTGATAACAAGGGCATTTGCTAAATAGATGGTGTGTGTGCAACAATATACTGAAAGGTCAATTATATTGTGCAGCTTATCTCACCACCTGTAGTTATTTAGGTGAAAGCTCCAAAATGCTTGCCTAATATGTCTGTTTATCCAAAAGGAAGTAGAAAGGGAGAGCTAGAAAGATAGCATTGCATCACATTACATGGCAATGCAATGCACAGTTGCTGAAGTTGAACCAAAATGAGCTTGTAATCTGGCTTCTGCAACTTTGAAGATGAAAAATCCAATGAGGAGAAGAAAAGCAGAGCCAAAGAGTCCATCCCAAAATCCGACAAACAAGCAAAATGAACAAAAAACATTGAATTCAATTCTTTCTGATTTTAGAAACTGCATTAAAGAAGGGGTGCACCGGTCCTGGAGATACTGCAATACCAGGTCAATGCGTGGAGTGGACAGAGCAAGCTCTTTTTCCATCTCCCTGTTCTAAAAATCCATTTAATATATGGTCCCCAGATAGGGGACGTATCAGATATTAAACTGATAAGAACAGATACTACACTTGATCTTAGCCAAAAGGCCGAGAAGCGATAACCAGAATTGGTTTCAAACTACGGAGCCACCCAAGGATCCTAAAAAGTCCATTTGTGGAGATGAGCTCCTGGACTCCCGTTAAGAAGACATGTTGTCAACCTCTAGATCCCTTACATGCCTGCACTTTTCGGCTTGCTGCTGCTGCAATCCACGCGTTTTAGATCTGCATAACTCCACCTCTTTAAACACAGCACCTTCACCCCCTGCTGTTCCCACCCGCCTCAACACCGTTGGAAGGGAGGAGAACCAATTAAGGCGGGGGGTGGGGTGGAACGAGCAGCTGTCTACCCTTAGCAGGAGGGCTCCTGATTACATACCTCTCCTGCTGCTGCTGCTGCTGGCTGTCCAGCAGCAGACTGAAGGTGGCTGCTGCTGTGCACAGTTATATAAAGGCTCAGAGCCTATTATGACACGCGCAGCCAGCGTTCCATTGCCACATTCCATCTACTGCAGGCAGGATACCTGGCTGGCTGAATGTCGCTGAGAAGCTCACAGAGACCGCCATAAGCAACAGTTTAACAGAATGCCACAGACTAATCAACCAAACTTTTTGGGTTGGGTTCTCTTTTATAGTCTGCAGGCATTAAATGAAAGAAGTCAGTGTTCCAGCAGAAGGAGACAACGTTTCAGAAAAGGCATTGTAGCAAACCAAAAAAGAAATTTTAAGCGCAGCAGTGTAACCAGCGCACATACCTGTTAGCTCGGGTGAGTTTAAAAGGCTGCTGTTGATAACAAGGGCATTTGCTAAATAGATGGTGTGTGTGCAACAATATACTGAAAGGTCAATTATATTGTGCAGCTTATCTCACCACCTGTAGTTATTTAGGTGAAAGCTCCAAAATGCTTGCCTAATATGTCTGTTTATCCAAAAGGAAGTAGAAAGGGAGAGCTAGAAAGATAGCATTGCATCACATTACATGGCAATGCAATGCACAGTTGCTGAAGTTGAACCAAAATGAGCTTGTAATCTGGCTTCTGCAACTTTGAAGATGAAAAATCCAATGAGGAGAAGAAAAGCAGAGCCAAAGAGTCCATCCCAAAATCCGACAAACAAGCAAAATGAACAAAAAACATTGAATTCAATTCTTTCTGATTTTAGAAACTGCATTAAAGAAGGGGTGCACCGGTCCTGGAGATACTGCAATACCAGGTCAATGCGTGGAGTGGACAGAGCAAGCTCTTTTTCCATCTCCCTGTTCTAAAAATCCATTTAATATATGGTCCCCAGATAGGGGACGTATCAGATATTAAACTGATAAGAACAGATACTACACTTGATCTTAGCCAAAAGGCCGAGAAGCGATAACCAGAATTGGTTTCAAACTACGGAGCCACCCAAGGATCCTAAAAAGTCCATTTGTGGAGATGAGCTCCTGGACTCCCGTTAAGAAGACATGTTGTCAACCTCTAGATCCCTTACATGCCTGCACTTTTCGGCTTGCTGCTGCTGCAATCCACGCGTTTTAGATCTGCATAACTCCACCTCTTTAAACACAGCACCTTCACCCCCTGCTGTTCCCACCCGCCTCAACACCGTTGGAAGGGAGGAGAACCAATTAAGGCGGGGGGTGGGGTGGAACGAGCAGCTGTCTACCCTTAGCAGGAGGGCTCCTGATTACATACCTCTCCTGCTGCTGCTGCTGCTGGCTGTCCAGCAGCAGACTGAAGGTGGCTGCTGCTGTGCACAGTTATATAAAGGCTCAGAGCCTATTATGACACGCGCAGCCAGCGTTCCATTGCCACATTCCATCTACTGCAGGCAGGATACCTGGCTGGCTGAATGTCGCTGAGAAGCTCACAGAGACCGCCATAAGCAACAGTTTAACAGAATGCCACAGACTAATCAACCAAACTTTTTGGGTTGGGTTCTCTTTTATAGTCTGCAGGCATTAAATGAAAGAAGTCAGTGTTCCAGCAGAAGGAGACAACGTTTCAGAAAAGGCATTGTAGCAAACCAAAAAAGAAATTTTAAGCGCAGCAGTGTAACCAGCGCACATACCTGTTAGCTCGGGTGAGTTTAAAAGGCTGCTGTTGATAACAAGGGCATTTGCTAAATAGATGGTGTGTGTGCAACAATATACTGAAAGGTCAATTATATTGTGCAGCTTATCTCACCACCTGTAGTTATTTAGGTGAAAGCTCCAAAATGCCTTGCCTAATATGTCTGTTTATCCAAAAGGAAGTAGAAAGGGAGAGCTAGAAAGATAGCATTGCATCACATTACATGGCAATGCAATGCACAGTTGCTGAAGTTGAACCAAAATGAGCTTGTAATCTGGCTTCTGCAACTTTGAAGATGAAAAATCCAATGAGGAGAAGAAAAGCAGAGCCAAAGAGTCCATCCCAAAATCCGACAAACAAGCAAAATGAACAAAAAACATTGAATTCAATTCTTTCTGATTTTAGAAACTGCATTAAAGAAGGGGTGCACCGGTCCTGGAGATACTGCAATACCAGGTCAATGCGTGGAGTGGACAGAGCAAGCTCTTTTTCCATCTCCCTGTTCTAAAAATCCATTTAATATATGGTCCCCAGATAGGGGACGTATCAGATATTAAACTGATAAGAACAGATACTACACTTGATCTTAGCCAAAAGGCCGAGAAGCGATAACCAGAATTGGTTTCAAACTACGGAGCCACCCAAGGATCCTAAAAAGTCCATTTGTGGAGATGAGCTCCTGGACTCCCGTTAAGAAGACATGTTGTCAACCTCTAGATCCCTTACATGCCTGCACTTTTCGGCTTGCTGCTGCTGCAATCCACGCGTTTTAGATCTGCATAACTCCACCTCTTTAAACACAGCACCTTCACCCCTGCTGTTCCCACCCGCCTCAACACCGTTGGAAGGGAGGAGAACCAATTAAGGCGGGGGGTGGGGTGGAACGAGCAGCTGTCTACCCTTAGCAGGAGGGCTCCTGATTACATACCTCTCCTGCTGCTGCTGCTGCTGGCTGTCCAGCAGCAGACTGAAGGTGGCTGCTGCTGTGCACAGTTATATAAAGGCTCAGAGCCTATTATGACACGCGCAGCCAGCGTTCCATTGCCACATTCCATCTACTGCAGGCAGGATACCTGGCTGGCTGAATGTCGCTGAGAAGCTCACAGAGACCGCCATAAGCAACAGTTTAACAGAATGCCACAGACTAATCAACCAAACTTTTTGGGTTGGGTTCTCTTTTATAGTCTGCAGGCATTAAATGAAAGAAGTCAGTGTTCCAGCAGAAGGAGACAACGTTTCAGAAAAGGCATTGTAGCAAACCAAAAAAGAAATTTTAAGCGCAGCAGTGTAACCAGCGCACATACCTGTTAGCTCGGGTGAGTTTAAAAGGCTGCTGTTGATAACAAGGGCATTTGCTAAATAGATGGTGTGTGTGCAACAATATACTGAAAGGTCAATTATATTGTGCAGCTTATCTCACCACCTGTAGTTATTTAGGTGAAAGCTCCAAAATGCTTGCCTAATATGTCTGTTTATCCAAAAGGAAGTAGAAAGGGAGAGCTAGAAAGATAGCATTGCATCACATTACATGGCAATGCAATGCACAGTTGCTGAAGTTGAACCAAAATGAGCTTGTAATCTGGCTTCTGCAACTTTGAAGATGAAAAATCCAATGAGGAGAAGAAAAGCAGAGCCAAAGAGTCCATCCCAAAATCCGACAAACAAGCAAAATGAACAAAAAACATTGAATTCAATTCTTTCTGATTTTAGAA
>NW_027371334.1:0-28469 GCF_046119375.1 Phyllobates terribilis
AGTGCAACCCGTGCAATGTGGGAGAAATACTGTTTGGCATTTACAATATTCATATTATTTTTGCCATTGAAAAACGTCCAGAAATGTTTGAAGCTACTGACTGAATGAAAGGAGCTGGCATCTCACTCTCTTTGAATCTTCTTTATCATGTAGGATTAACAGGAAAAAGCTAAAAATTTCAGAATTGCACCGTGCAATGTGGAGATATTACTGTTTGTGCATTACAATATTCATTGATTTTTGCATTGAAAAACGTCAGAAATGTTTGAAGCTACTGACTGAATGAAAGGAGCTGGCATCTCACCTCTTTTGAATCTTCTTTATCATGCTAGGATTAACAGAAAATGCTAAAAACTTCAGAATTGCACCGTGCAATGTGGAGATATTACTGTTTGTGCATTTACAATATTCATTGATTTTTGCCATTGAAAAACATGTTTTTCATTACCAGAAATGTTTGAAGCTACTGACTGAATGAAAGGAGCTGGCATCTCACTCTCTTTGAATCTTCTTTATCATGCTAGGATTAACAGGAAAAAGCTAAAAATTTCAGAATTGCACCGTGCAATGTGGAGATATTACTGTTTGTGCATTTACAATAATCATTGATTTTTGCCATTGAAAAACGTCCAGAAATGTTTGAAGCTACTGACTGAATGAAAGGAGCTGGCATCTCACTCTCTTTGAATCTTCTTTATCATGCTAGGATTAACAGGAAAAAGCTAAAAATTTCAGAATTGCACCGTGCAATGTGGAGATATTACTGTTTTGTGCATTTACAATATTCATTGATTTTTTGCCATTGAAAAACATGTTTTTCATATACCAGAAATGTTTGAAGCTACTGACTGAATGAAAGGAGCTGGCATCTCACTCTCTTTGAATCTTCTTTATCATGCTAGGATTAGCAGGAAAAAGCTAAAAATTTCAGAATTGCACCGTGCAATGTGGAGATATTACTGTTTGTGCATTTACAATATTCATTGATTTTTGCCATTGAAAAACTGTTTTTCATATACCAGAAATGTTTGAAGCTACTGACTGAATGAAAGGAGCTGGCATCTCACTCTCTTTGAATCTTCTTTATCATGCTAGGATTAACAGGAAAAAGCTAAAAATTTCAGAATTGCACCGTGCAATGTGGAGATATTACTGTTTGTGCATTTACAATATTCATTGATTTTTGCCATTGAAAAACAGTCTCATATACCAGAAAAATGTTGAAGCTACTGACTGAATGAAAGGAGCTGGCATCTCACTCTCTTTGAATCTTCTTTATCATGCTAGGATTAACAGGAAAAGATAAAAATTTCAGAATTGCACCGTGCAATGTGGAGATATTACTGTTTGTGCATTTACAATATTCATTGATTTTTGCCATTGAAAAACATGTTTTTCATATACCAGAAATGTTTGAAGCTACTGACTGAATGAAAGGAGCTGGCATCTCACTCTCTTTGAATCTTCTTTATCATGCTAGGATTAACAGAAAAAGCTAAAAATTTCAGAATTGCACCGTGCAATGTGGAGATATTACTGTTTGTGCATTTACAATATTCATTGATTTTTGCCATTGAAAAACATGTTTTTCATATACCAGAAATGTTTGAAGCTACTGACTGAATGAAAGGAGCTGGCATCTCACTCTCTTTGAATCTTCTTTATCATGCTAGGATTAACAGGAAAAAGCTAAAAATTTCAGAATTGCACCGTGCAATGTGGAGATATTACTGTTTGTGCATTTACAATATTCATTGATTTTTGCCATTGAAAAACATGTTTTTCATATACCAGAAATGTTTGAAGCTACTGACTGAATGAAAGGAGCTGGCATCTCACTCTCTTTGAATCTTGTTTATCATGCTAGGATTAGCAGGAAAAAGCTAAAAATTTCAGAATTGCACCGTGCAATGTGGAGATATTACTGTTTGTGCATTTACAATATTCATTGATTTTTGCCATTGAAAAACGTCCAGAAATGTTTGAAGCTACTGACTGAATGAAAGGAGCTGGCATCTCACTCTCTTTGAATCTTCTTTATCATGCTAGGATTAACAGGAAAAAGCTAAAAATTTCAGAATTGCACCGTGCAATGTGGAGATATTACTGTTTGTGCATTTACAATATTCATTGATTTTTGCCATTGAAAAACATGTTTTTCATATACCAGAAATGTTTGAAGCTACTGACTGAATGAAAGGAGCTGGCATCTCACTCTCTTTGAATCTTCTTTATCATGCTAGGATTAACAGGAAAAAGCTAAAAATTTCAGAATTGCACCGTGCAATGTGGAGATATTACTGTTTGTGCATTTACAATATTCATTGATTTTTGCCATTGAAAAACATGTTTTTCATATACCAGAAATGTTTGAAGCTACTGACTGAATGAAAGGAGCTGGCATCTCACTCTCTTTGAATCTTCTTTATCATGCTAGGATTAGCAGGAAAAAGCTAAAAATTTCAGAATTGCACCGTGCAATGTGGAGATATTACTGTTTGTGCATTTACAATATTCATTGATTTTTGCCATTGAAAAACGTCCAGAAATGTTTGAAGCTACTGACTGAATGAAAGGAGCTGGCATCTCACTCTCTTTGAATCTTCTTTATCATGCTAGGATTAACAGGAAAAAGCTAAAAATTTCAGAATTGCACCGTGCAATGTGGAGATATTACTGTTTGTGCATTTACAATATTCATTGATTTTTGCCATTGAAAAACGTCCAGAAATGTTTGAAGCTACTGACTGAATGAAAGGAGCTGGCATCTCACTCTCTTTGAATCTTCTTTATCATGCTAGGATTAACAGGAAAAAGCTAAAAATTTCAGAATTGCACCGTGCAATGTGGAGATATTACTGTTTGTGCATTTACAATATTCATTGATTTTTGCCATTGAAAAACAGTCCAGAAATGTTTGAAGCTACTGACTGAATGAAAGGAGCTGGCATCTCACTCTCTTTGAATCTTCTTTATCATGCTAGGATTAACAGGAAAAAGCTAAAAATTTCAGAATTGCACCGTGCAATGTGGAGATATTACTGTTTGTGCATTTACAATATTCATTGATTTTTGCCATTGAAAAACATGTTTTTCATATACCAGAAATGTTTGAAGCTACTGACTGAATGAAAGGAGCTGGCATCTCACTCTCTTTGAATCTTCTTTATCATGCTAGGATTAACAGGAAAAAGCTAAAAATTTCAGAATTGCACCGTGCAATGTGGAGATATTACTGTTTGTGCATTTACAATATTCATTGATTTTTGCCATTGAAAAACATGTTTTTCATATACCAGAAATGTTTGAAGCTACTGACTGAATGAAAGGAGCTGGCATCTCACTCTCTTTGAATCTTCTTTATCATGCTAGGATTAACAGGAAAAAGCTAAAAATTTCAGAATTGCACCGTGCAATGTGGAGATATTACTGTTTGTGCATTTACAATATTCATTGATTTTTGCCATTGAAAAACATGTTTTTCATATACCAGAAATGTTTGAAGCTACTGACTGAATGAAAGGAGCTGGCATCTCACTCTCTTTGAATCTTCTTTATCATGCTAGGATTAACAGGAAAAAGCTAAAAATTTCAGAATTGCACCGTGCAATGTGGAGATATTACTGTTTGTGCATTTACAATATTCATTGATTTTTGCCATTGAAAAACATGTTTCATATACCAGAAATGTTTGAAGCTACTGACTGAATGAAAGGAGCTGGCATCTCACTCTCTTTGAATCTTCTTTATCATGCTAGGATTAACAGGAAAAAGCTAAAAATTTCAGAATTGCACCGTGCAATGTGGAGATATTACTGTTTGTGCATTTACAATATTCATTGATTTTTGCCATTGAAAAACAGTTTTCATATACCAGAAATGTTTGAAGCTACTGACTGAATGAAAGGAGCTGGCATCTCACTCTCTTTGAATCTTCTTTATCATGCTAGGATTAACAGGAAAAAGCTAAAAATTTCAGAATTGCACCGTGCAATGTGGAGATATTACTGTTTGTGCATTTACAATATTCATTGATTTTTGCCATTGAAAAACATGTTTTTCATATACCAGAAATGTTTGAAGCTACTGACTGAATGAAAGGAGCTGGCATCTCACTCTCTTTGAATCTTCTTTATCATGCTAGGATTAACAGGAAAAAGCTAAAAATTTCAGAATTGCACCGTGCAATGTGGAGATATTACTGTTTGTGCATTTACAATATTCATTGATTTTTGCCATTGAAAAACGTCCAGAAATGTTTGAAGCTACTGACTGAATGAAAGGAGCTGGCATCTCACTCTCTTTGAATCTTCTTTATCATGCTAGGATTAACAGGAAAAAGCTAAAAATTTCAGAATTGCACCGTGCAATGTGGAGATATTACTGTTTGTGCATTTACAATATTCATTGATTTTTGCCATTGAAAAACATGTTTTTCATATACCAGAAATGTTTGAAGCTACTGACTGAATGAAAGGAGCTGGCATCTCACTCTCTTTGAATCTTCTTTATCATGCTAGGATTAGCAGGAAAAAGCTAAAAATTTCAGAATTGCACCGTGCAATGTGGAGATATTACTGTTTGTGCATTTACAATATTCATTGATTTTTGCCATTGAAAAACATGTTTTTCATATACCAGAAATGTTTGAAGCTACTGACTGAATGAAAGGAGCTGGCATCTCACTCTCTTTGAATCTTCTTTATCATGCTAGGATTAACAGGAAAAAGCTAAAAATTTCAGAATTGCACCGTGCAATGTGGAGATATTACTGTTTGTGCATTTACAATATTCATTGATTTTTGCCATTGAAAAACGTTTTTCCCAGAAATGTTTGAAGCTACTGACTGAATGAAAGGAGCTGGCATCTCACTCTCTTTGAATCTTCTTTATCATGCTAGGATTAACAGGAAAAAGATAAAAATTTCAGAATTGCACCGTGCAATGTGGAGATATTACTGTTTGTGCATTTACAATATTCATTGATTTTTGCCATTGAAAAACATGTTTTTCATATACCAGAAATGTTTGAAGCTACTGACTGAATGAAAGGAGCTGGCATCTCACTCTCTTTGAATCTTCTTTATCATGCTAGGATTAACAGGAAAAAGCTAAAAATTTCAGAATTGCACCGTGCAATGTGGAGATATTACTGTTTGTGCATTTACAATATTCATTGATTTTTGCCATTGAAAAACATGTTTTTCATATACCAGAAATGTTTGAAGCTACTGACTGAATGAAAGGAGCTGGCATCTCACTCTCTTTGAATCTTCTTTATCATGCTAGGATTAACAGGAAAAAGCTAAAAATTTCAGAATTGCACCGTGCAATGTGGAGATATTACTGTTTGTGCATTTACAATATTCATTGATTTTTGCCATTGAAAAACATGTTTTTCATATACCAGAAATGTTTGAAGCTACTGACTGAATGAAAGGAGCTGGCATCTCACTCTCTTTGAATCTTCTTTATCATGCTAGGATTAACAGGAAAAAGCTAAAAATTTCAGAATTGCACCGTGCAATGTGGAGATATTACTGTTTGTGCATTTACAATATTCATTGATTTTTGCCATTGAAAAACGTCCAGAAATGTTTGAAGCTACTGACTGAATGAAAGGAGCTGGCATCTCACTCTCTTTGAATCTTCTTTATCATGCTAGGATTAACAGGAAAAAGCTAAAAATTTCAGAATTGCACCGTGCAATGTGGAGATATTACTGTTTGTGCATTTACAATATTCATTGATTTTTGCCATTGAAAAACGTCCAGAAATGTTTGAAGCTACTGACTGAATGAAAGGAGCTGGCATCTCACTCTCTTTGAATCTTCTTTATCATGCTAGGATTAACAGGAAAAAGCTAAAAATTTCAGAATTGCACCGTGCAATGTGGAGATATTACTGTTTGTGCATTTACAATATTCATTGATTTTTGCCATTGAAAAACATGTTTTTCATATACCAGAAATGTTTGAAGCTACTGACTGAATGAAAGGAGCTGGCATCTCACTCTCTTTGAATCTTCTTTATCATGCTAGGATTAACAGGAAAAAGCTAAAAATTTCAGAATTGCACCGTGCAATGTGGAGATATTACTGTTTGTGCATTTACAATATTCATTGATTTTTGCCATTGAAAAACATGTTTTTCATATACCAGAAATGTTTGAAGCTACTGACTGAATGAAAGGAGCTGGCATCTCACTCTCTTTGAATCTTCTTTATCATGCTAGGATTAACAGGAAAAAGCTAAAAATTTCAGAATTGCACCGTGCAATGTGGAGATATTACTGTTTGTGCATTTACAATATTCATTGATTTTTGCCATTGAAAAACATGTTTTTCATATACCAGAAATGTTTGAAGCTACTGACTGAATGAAAGGAGCTGGCATCTCACTCTCTTTGAATCTTCTTTATCATGCTAGGATTAACAGGAAAAAGCTAAAAATTTCAGAATTGCACCGTGCAATGTGGAGATATTACTGTTTGTGCATTTACAATATTCATTGATTTTTGCCATTGAAAAACGTCCAGAAATGTTTGAAGCTACTGACTGAATGAAAGGAGCTGGCATCTCACTCTCTTTGAATCTTCTTTATCATGCTAGGATTAACAGGAAAAAGCTAAAAATTTCAGAATTGCACCGTGCAATGTGGAGATATTACTGTTTGTGCATTTACAATATTCATTGATTTTTGCCATTGAAAAACATGTTTTTCATATACCAGAAATGTTTGAAGCTACTGACTGAATGAAAGGAGCTGGCATCTCACTCTCTTTGAATCTTCTTTATCATGCTAGGATTAACAGGAAAAAGCAAAAAATTTCAGAATTGCACCGTGCAATGTGGAGATATTACTGTTTGTGCATTTACAATATTCATTGATTTTTGCCATTGAAAAACATGTTTTTCATATACCAGAAATGTTTGAAGCTACTGACTGAATGAAAGGAGCTGGCATCTCACTCTCTTTGAATCTTCTTTATCATGCTAGGATTAACAGGAAAAAGCTAAAAATTTCAGAATTGCACCGTGCAATGTGGAGATATTACTGTTTGTGCATTTACAATATTCATTGATTTTTGCCATTGAAAAACATGTTTTTCATATACCAGAAATGTTTGAAGCTACTGACTGAATGAAAGGAGCTGGCATCTCACTCTCTTTGAATCTTCTTTATCATGCTAGGATTAACAGGAAAAAGCTAAAAATTTCAGAATTGCACCGTGCAATGTGGAGATATTACTGTTTGTGCATTTACAATATTCATTGATTTTTGCCATTGAAAAACGTCCAGAAATGTTTGAAGCTACTGACTGAATGAAAGGAGCTGGCATCTCACTCTCTTTGAATCTTCTTTATCATGCTAGGATTAACAGGAAAAAGCTAAAAATTTCAGAATTGCACCGTGCAATGTGGAGATATTACTGTTTGTGCATTTACAATATTCATTGATTTTTGCCATTGAAAAACATGTTTTTCATATACCAGAAATGTTTGAAGCTACTGACTGAATGAAAGGAGCTGGCATCTCACTCTCTTTGAATCTTCTTTATCATGCTAGGATTAACAGGAAAAAGCTAAAAATTTCAGAATTGCACCGTGCAATGTGGAGATATTACTGTTTGTGCATTTACAATATTCATTGATTTTTGCCATTGAAAAACATGTTTTTCATATACCAGAAATGTTTGAAGCTACTGACTGAATGAAAGGAGCTGGCATCTCACTCTCTTTGAATCTTCTTTATCATGCTAGGATTAACAGGAAAAAGCTAAAAATTTCAGAATTGCACCGTGCAATGTGGAGATATTACTGTTTGTGCATTTACAATATTCATTGATTTTTGCCATTGAAAAACGTCCAGAAATGTTTGAAGCTACTGACTGAATGAAAGGAGCTGGCATCTCACTCTCTTTGAATCTTCTTTATCATGCTAGGATTAACAGGAAAAAGCTAAAAATTTCAGAATTGCACCGTGCAATGTGGAGATATTACTGTTTGTGCATTTACTATATTCATTGATTTTTGCCATTGAAAAACATGTTTTTCATATACCAGAAATGTTTGAAGCTACTGACTGAATGAAAGGAGCTGGCATCTCACTCTCTTTGAATCTTCTTTATCATGCTAGGATTAACAGGAAAAAGCTAAAAATTTCAGAATTGCACCGTGCAATGTGGAGATATTACTGTTTGTGCATTTACAATATTCATTGATTTTTGCCATTGAAAAACGTCCAGAAATGTTTGAAGCTACTGACTGAATGAAAGGAGCTGGCATCTCACTCTCTTTGAATCTTCTTTATCATGCTAGGATTAACAGGAAAAAGCTAAAAATTTCAGAATTGCACCGTGCAATGTGGAGATATTACTGTTTGTGCATTTACAATATTCATTGATTTTTGCCATTGAAAAACATGTTTTTCATATACCAGAAATGTTTGAAGCTACTGACTGAATGAAAGGAGCTGGCATCTCACTCTCTTTGAATCTTCTTTATCATGCTAGGATTAACAGGAAAAAGCTAAAAATTTCAGAATTGCACCGTGCAATGTGGAGATATTACTGTTTGTGCATTTACAATATTCATTGATTTTTGCCATTGAAAAACATGTTTTTCATATACCAGAAATGTTTGAAGCTACTGACTGAATGAAAGGAGCTGGCATCTCACTCTCTTTGAATCTTCTTTATCATGCTAGGATTAACAGGAAAAAGCTAAAAATTTCAGAATTGCACCGTGCAATGTGGAGATATTACTGTTTGTGCATTTACAATATTCATTGATTTTTGCCATTGAAAAACGTCCAGAAATGTTTGAAGCTACTGACTGAATGAAAGGAGCTGGCATCTCACTCTCTTTGAATCTTCTTTATCATGCTAGGATTAACAGGAAAAAGCTAAAAATTTCAGAATTGCACCGTGCAATGTGGAGATATTACTGTTTGTGCATTTACAATATTCATTGATTTTTGCCATTGAAAAACGTCCAGAAATGTTTGAAGCTACTGACTGAATGAAAGGAGCTGGCATCTCACTCTCTTTGAATCTTCTTTATCATGCTAGGATTAACAGGAAAAAGCTAAAAATTTCAGAATTGCACCGTGCAATGTGGAGATATTACTGTTTGTGCATTTACAATATTCATTGATTTTTGCCATTGAAAAACGTCCAGAAATGTTTGAAGCTACTGACTGAATGAAAGGAGCTGGCATCTCACTCTCTTTGAATCTTCTTTATCATGCTAGGATTAACAGGAAAAAGCTAAAAATTTCAGAATTGCACCGTGCAATGTGGAGATATTACTGTTTGTGCATTTACAATATTCATTGATTTTTGCCATTGAAAAACGTCCAGAAATGTTTGAAGCTACTGACTGAATGAAAGGAGCTGGCATCTCACTCTCTTTGAATCTTCTTTATCATGCTAGGATTAACAGGAAAAAGCTAAAAATTTCAGAATTGCACCGTGCAATGTGGAGATATTACTGTTTGTGCATTTACAATATTCATTGATTTTTGCCATTGAAAAACATGTTTTTCATATACCAGAAATGTTTGAAGCTACTGACTGAATGAAAGGAGCTGGCATCTCACTCTCTTTGAATCTTCTTTATCATGCTAGGATTAACAGGAAAAAGCTAAAAATTTCAGAATTGCACCGTGCAATGTGGAGATATTACTGTTTGTGCATTTACAATATTCATTGATTTTTGCCATTGAAAAACGTCCAGAAATGTTTGAAGCTACTGACTGAATGAAAGGAGCTGGCATCTCACTCTCTTTGAATCTTCTTTATCATGCTAGGATTAACAGGAAAAAGCTAAAAATTTCAGAATTGCACCGTGCAATGTGGAGATATTACTGTTTGTGCATTTACAATATTCATTGATTTTTGCCATTGAAAAACATGTTTTTCATATACCAGAAATGTTTGAAGCTACTGACTGAATGAAAGGAGCTGGCATCTCACTCTCTTTGAATCTTCTTTATCATGCTAGGATTAACAGGAAAAAGCTAAAAATTTCAGAATTGCACCGTGCAATGTGGAGATATTACTGTTTGTGCATTTACAATATTCATTGATTTTTGCCATTGAAAAACGTCCAGAAATGTTTGAAGCTACTGACTGAATGAAAGGAGCTGGCATCTCACTCTCTTTGAATCTTCTTTATCATGCTAGGATTAACAGGAAAAAGCTAAAAATTTCAGAATTGCACCGTGCAATGTGGAGATATTACTGTTTGTGCATTTACAATATTCATTGATTTTTGCCATTGAAAAACATGTTTTTCATATACCAGAAATGTTTGAAGCTACTGACTGAATGAAAGGAGCTGGCATCTCACTCTCTTTGAATCTTCTTTATCATGCTAGGATTAGCAGGAAAAAGCTAAAAATTTCAGAATTGCACCGTGCAATGTGGAGATATTACTGTTTGTGCATTTACAATATTCATTGATTTTTGCCATTGAAAAACATGTTTTTCATATACCAGAAATGTTTGAAGCTACTGACTGAATGAAAGGAGCTGGCATCTCACTCTCTTTGAATCTTCTTTATCATGCTAGGATTAACAGGAAAAAGCTAAAAATTTCAGAATTGCACCGTGCAATGTGGAGATATTACTGTTTGTGCATTTACAATATTCATTGATTTTTGCCATTGAAAAACGTCCAGAAATGTTTGAAGCTACTGACTGAATGAAAGGAGCTGGCATCTCACTCTCTTTGAATCTTCTTTATCATGCTAGGATTAACAGGAAAAAGATAAAAATTTCAGAATTGCACCGTGCAATGTGGAGATATTACTGTTTGTGCATTTACAATATTCATTGATTTTTGCCATTGAAAAACATGTTTTTCATATACCAGAAATGTTTGAAGCTACTGACTGAATGAAAGGAGCTGGCATCTCACTCTCTTTGAATCTTCTTTATCATGCTAGGATTAACAGGAAAAAGCTAAAAATTTCAGAATTGCACCGTGCAATGTGGAGATATTACTGTTTGTGCATTTACAATATTCATTGATTTTTGCCATTGAAAAACATGTTTTTCATATACCAGAAATGTTTGAAGCTACTGACTGAATGAAAGGAGCTGGCATCTCACTCTCTTTGAATCTTCTTTATCATGCTAGGATTAACAGGAAAAAGCTAAAAATTTCAGAATTGCACCGTGCAATGTGGAGATATTACTGTTTGTGCATTTACAATATTCATTGATTTTTGCCATTGAAAAACATGTTTTTCATATACCAGAAATGTTTGAAGCTACTGACTGAATGAAAGGAGCTGGCATCTCACTCTCTTTGAATCTTCTTTATCATGCTAGGATTAACCACTTCGCACCAGAGCCTGTTTTTGCCTTCGTGACCGGGCCAATTTTTTCAATTCTGACCACTGTCACTTTATGAAGCAATTACTCTGGAACGCTTCAACGGATCCCCCTGATTCTGAGATGGTTTTTTCGTGACATATTGTACTTCATGATAGTGGTAAAATTTCTTTGATATCACTTGCGTTTATTTGTGAAAAAATCGGAAATTTGGCGAAAATTTTGAAAATTTTGCAATTTTCAAACTTTGAATTTTTAAGCCCTTAAATCAGAGAAATATGTCACACAAAATACTTAATAAATAACATTTCCCACATGTCTACTTTACATCAGCACAATTTTGGAACCAAAATTTTTTTTTGTTAGGGAGCTATAAGGGTTAAAAGTTGACCAGCGATTTCTCATTTTTCCAACAAAATTTACAAAAACATTTTTTTAGGGACCACATCACATTTGAAGTCACTTTGAGGGGTCTTTATGACAGAAAATACCCAAAAGTGACAGCGTTCTAAAAACTGCACCCCTCAAGGTGCTCAAAACCACATTCAAGAACTTTATTAACCCTTCAGGTGCTTCACAGAAATTTTTGGAATGTGGAAGAAAAAAATTAACATTTAACTTTTTTCACAAAAATGTTACTTTAGACCCAATTTTTTTTATTTTTACAGGGGTAACAGGAAAAAATGGACCCCAAAATATTTTGTGCAATTTCTCTTGAGCGTGCTGATACCCCATATGTGAGGGAAAACCACTGTTTGGGCGCACGGCAGGGTTTGGAAGGGAAGGAGCGCCATTTGACTTTCTGAATGTAAAATTTGTCTGAATAATTAGCAGACGCCATGTTGCGTTTGGAGAGCCCCTGATGTTCCTAAACAGTGGAAACCCCCCACAAGTGACACCATTTTGGAAACTAGACCCCTTAGGGAACTTATCTAGATGTGTGGTGAGCACCTTGAACCCCAACGTGCTTCACAGAAGTTTATAATAATCAGCTGTAAAAATAAAATTTTCACATTTTTCCCGCAAAAACGTTTTTCATCCCTTAATTTTGCATTATCATAAGGGTAATAGGATAAATTGCACCATGAAATTTGTTGTGCAATTTCTCCTGAACACGCCGATACCCCATATGTGGGGGAAAACCACTGTTTGGGCGCACGGCAGGGTTTGGAAGGGAAGGAGCGCCATTTGACTTTCTGAATGTAAAATTTGTCTGAATAATTAGCAGACGCCATGTTGCGTTTGGAGAGCCCCTGATGTTCCTAAACAGTGGAAACCCCCCACAAGTGACACCATTTTGGAAACTAGACCCCTTAGGGAACTTATCTAGATGTGTGGTGAGCACCTTGAACCCCAACGTGCTTCACAGAAGTTTATAATAATCCGCTGTAAAAATAAAATTTTCACATTTTTCCCGCAAAAACGTTTTTCATCCCTTAATTTTGCATTATCATAAGGGTAATAGGATAAATTGCACCATGAAATTTGTTGTGCAATTTCTCCTGAACACGCCGGTATCCCATATGTGGGGGAAAACCACTGCTTTGGTGTACGGCAGGGTTCGGAAGAGAAAGGAGCGCTATGTTGGCTGGGATAGGCAGCAGACACCATGTCACATTGGAAGAGTCGCTGACATGCAGAAACGGCAGAAACCCCCACAAGTGACCCCATTTTGTAAACTACACCTCTCAAGGAATTCATCTAGGGAAGTAGTGAGTATTTTTTAATTTTTTAATTTATACTATTGGGCAGTGAAAAAAGCATACTTATATTTTTACCACAAAAAAATGTTTTACCCTCAGATTTTACATTTTCACACAGGGCAATGGGTAAAAATGGTGCCGAAATGTGTCACACAATTTCTTCTAAAAGTGCCAATACCCCATATGTGGCTGTATCGTACCGCTCAGCCATACGGCGAGATCTGGGGGGGACGGAGTGCTATTTGACAATTGGAGAACAAATTATTGTAGAATAGGCATTTGGATTTGGGAGCACAAAATTTTCTGAATTTCTTTTGGGGGGCAAGGGCCATTTCGCTTTTCCAGAGCCTTTCTGCTACCAGTAACTTGGAAGTCCCTTATATTTTTAACAGATGACGGACCTGAGTGGGGACTAGCTTTTTTTGAGGACTAAGTTGAAGCTTTTATTGGGAACATTTTACGTAACATTCATCCGGCGCTCTAGGCTGAGCACTTACATCAGGGTTTCCATCTAAATTTCCAAGTGATGTAATTCAGATGAAACCCCTGCGGGATCCATTCACTGTAATGAGGCAGCAGAGTTACTCTGGACTCCGTCTGGCCTCTGTTTAGCGGTGTCCTTTTTTTCAGAAGTGCACAAAACTGTGGCCAACCGCACTTTTATGCACGCCTAAAACAAATGACACCGTGGGATCACAGGCCAGACGGCATCCACAGTGGCCTATATCTGCCTCATTACAGGGAATCTTCCGTCATGGGTTCCGTCTGAATCACATATTTCAGAGATTTACATGGAAACTCTGGCGTAAGTGCTCAGCGCAGAGCGCAGGATAAATGTGTGCCGAGAAATACTGCGATCTTTGGGAGACATAATAAACAAATCAGTAGCAGGTGAAGAATTGGTTTTATTTATTTTTTTACGCCGTTTCTCGTGCGGTATAAGTGATGAGATTACTTTATTCTTCGGGTCGGTGCGATTACAGCGATACCAGATTTATATCGGGTTTTTATGACTGACAGCTGTCACACACTAAGAGACGCTTTTTTTTTGCAAAATCTAGTTTTTGCATCGCCATATTTTGAGAGCTATAATTTTTCCATATTTCGGCCGACAGAGTCATGTGATGGCTTGTTTTTTGCGGGACGAGTTGACATTTTTATTGGTACCATTTGTGGGTACGTGACATTTTTTGATCGCTTTCTATTCCGTTTTTTTGGGAGGTAAAATTAACAAAAACCAACAATTCAGGAATTGTTTTTTGAGGTTTTTTTTTATGCCGTTCTGCGTGTGGTAAAAGTGATCAGGCAGCGTTATTCTTCGGGTCAGTACATTTACAGCGATACTACACTTAGTGTATATTTTTTTATGTTTTGGCGCTTTTACACAATAAAACAATTTTAAAGAAAAAATATTTTTTTTGCATTGCTTTATTCTGAGAGGTATAACTTTTTTATTTTTTGGCTGATGGAGCTGTATAGTGGCTTGATTTTTGCAGAACAAGATGACGTTTTCAGCGGTACCATTTCTATTTCCATTTTGCTTTTTGATCGCATTCTTTTCCACTTTTTGTTTGGCGATATGAGGAAAAAGCATAGTTTTTTGCTCCGTTTTTTATTTATTTTTATTACGGTGTACACGTAAGGAGTTAATTAGTGTGACAGTTTTATAGCTCGGGTTGTTTCAAACGCGGCAATACCAAATATGTGTACTTTTTTTATTTTTGCATAAATATACGGATTTATCGGTTTAATATTTTATTTATTTATTTTTATTTATTTTGTATTTTTTTTTAACAGTTTCAAAACATTTTTTTTTTACTTTTTTTTACATTTTTACTTAGTCCCTGTATGGGACATTAATTTTTATTTTTCTGATCCCTGATCTCATGTAATGTAATAGACATATATTACATTACATGAGATCTTCACTGACTCTTTCAGTCAGTTTCCTGTCTGGCATCAGCTACATACAGGCTGAAGTCAGACAGGAAGGACACCATATATGGCAGAGCTGGAGGCGGTCATGTGACCTCCAGCTGCCATAGCAACGCCAGGTCCTGGAAGGTATAAGGGGGGCCGTCGGAGAGGTAAGTGGACGACCCCCTCTCCTCCTGCTGTCTCCTATATGCCGTGATCACTATAGATCACAGCATATAGAAGACAGCAAAGGGTTAACATCACTGGGACCTGATCTAATCAGGTCCCGATGATGTTCCCTGTCAGAGCTAACGCTCTGCACTGCTCTCGCAGCGCTTGCAGGACCCAGGGGGTCCTGAGCACTGCGAGACCACCCACCGTTTTTAAACGTCCGCGCTGCACAGAGCCCAGGCAGCGCGGACGTTTATCTACAGTGGGCGGTCGGGAAGCGGTTAACAGGAAAAAGCTAAAAATTTCAGAATTGCACCGTGCAATGTGGAGATATTACTGTTTGTGCATTTACAATATTCATTGATTTTTGCCATTGAAAAACGTCCAGAAATGTTTGAAGCTACTGACTGAATGAAAGGAGCTGGCATCTCACTCTCTTTGAATCTTCTTTATCATGCTAGGATTAACAGGAAAAAGCTAAAAATTTCAGAATTGCACCGTGCAATGTGGAGATATTACTGTTTGTGCATTTACAATATTCATTGATTTTTGCCATTGAAAAACGTCCAGAAATGTTTGAAGCTACTGACTGAATGAAAGGAGCTGGCATCTCACTCTCTTTGAATCTTCTTTATCATGCTAGGATTAACAGGAAAAAGCTAAAAATTTCAGAATTGCACCGTGCAATGTGGAGATATTACTGTTTGTGCATTTACAATATTCATTGATTTTTGCCATTGAAAAACATGTTTTTCATATACCAGAAATGTTTGAAGCTACTGACTGAATGAAAGGAGCTGGCATCTCACTCTCTTTGAATCTTCTTTATCATGCTAGGATTAACAGGAAAAAGCTAAAAATTTCAGAATTGCACCGTGCAATGTGGAGATATTACTGTTTGTGCATTTACAATATTCATTGATTTTTGCCATTGAAAAACATGTTTTTCATATACCAGAAATGTTTGAAGCTACTGACTGAATGAAAGGAGCTGGCATCTCACTCTCTTTGAATCTTCTTTATCATGCTAGGATTAACAGGAAAAAGCTAAAAATTTCAGAATTGCACCGTGCAATGTGGAGATATTACTGTTTGTGCATTTACAATATTCATTGATTTTTGCCATTGAAAAACATGTTTTTCATATACCAGAAATGTTTGAAGCTACTGACTGAATGAAAGGAGCTGGCATCTCACTCTCTTTGAATCTTCTTTATCATGCTAGGATTAACAGGAAAAAGCTAAAAATTTCAGAATTGCACCGTGCAATGTGGAGATATTACTGTTTGTGCATTTACAATATTCATTGATTTTTGCCATTGAAAAACGTCCAGAAATGTTTGAAGCTACTGACTGAATGAAAGGAGCTGGCATCTCACTCTCTTTGAATCTTCTTTATCATGCTAGGATTAACAGGAAAAAGCTAAAAATTTCAGAATTGCACCGTGCAATGTGGAGATATTACTGTTTGTGCATTTACAATATTCATTGATTTTTGCCATTGAAAAACATGTTTTTCATATACCAGAAATGTTTGAAGCTACTGACTGAATGAAAGGAGCTGGCATCTAACTCTCTTTGAATCTTCTTTATCATGCTAGGATTAACAGGAAAAAGCAAAAAATTTCAGAATTGCACCGTGCAATGTGGAGATATTACTGTTTGTGCATTTACAATATTCATTGATTTTTGCCATTGAAAAACATGTTTTTCATATACCAGAAATGTTTGAAGCTACTGACTGAATGAAAGGAGCTGGCATCTCACTCTCTTTGAATCTTCTTTATCATGCTAGGATTAACAGGAAAAAGCTAAAAATTTCAGAATTGCACCGTGCAATGTGGAGATATTACTGTTTGTGCATTTACAATATTCATTGATTTTTGCCATTGAAAAACGTCCAGAAATGTTTGAAGCTACTGACTGAATGAAAGGAGCTGGCATCTCACTCTCTTTGAATCTTCTTTATCATGCTAGGATTAACAGGAAAAAGCTAAAAATTTCAGAATTGCACCGTGCAATGTGGAGATATTACTGTTTGTGCATTTACAATATTCATTGATTTTTGCCATTGAAAAACATGTTTTTCATATACCAGAAATGTTTGAAGCTACTGACTGAATGAAAGGAGCTGGCATCTCACTCTCTTTGAATCTTCTTTATCATGCTAGGATTAACAGGAAAAAGCTAAAAATTTCAGAATTGCACCGTGCAATGTGGAGATATTACTGTTTGTGCATTTACAATATTCATTGATTTTTGCCATTGAAAAACGTCCAGAAATGTTTGAAGCTACTGACTGAATGAAAGGAGCTGGCATCTCACTCTCTTTGAATCTTCTTTATCATGCTAGGATTAACAGGAAAAAGCTAAAAATTTCAGAATTGCACCGTGCAATGTGGAGATATTACTGTTTGTGCATTTACAATATTCATTGATTTTTGCCATTGAAAAACGTCCAGAAATGTTTGAAGCTACTGACTGAATGAAAGGAGCTGGCATCTCACTCTCTTTGAATCTTCTTTATCATGCTAGGATTAACAGGAAAAAGCTAAAAATTTCAGAATTGCACCGTGCAATGTGGAGATATTACTGTTTGTGCATTTACAATATTCATTGATTTTTGCCATTGAAAAACATGTTTTTCATATACCAGAAATGTTTGAAGCTACTGACTGAATGAAAGGAGCTGGCATCTCACTCTCTTTGAATCTTCTTTATCATGCTAGGATTAACAGGAAAAAGCTAAAAATTTCAGAATTGCACCGTGCAATGTGGAGATATTACTGTTTGTGCATTTACAATATTAATTGATTTTTGCCATTGAAAAACGTCCAGAAATGTTTGAAGCTACTGACTGAATGAAAGGAGCTGGCATCTCACTCTCTTTGAATCTTCTTTATCATGCTAGGATTAACAGGAAAAAGCTAAAAATTTCAGAATTGCACCGTGCAATGTGGAGATATTACTGTTTGTGCATTTACAATATTCATTGATTTTTGCCATTGAAAAACATGTTTTTCATATACCAGAAATGTTTGAAGCTACTGACTGAATGAAAGGAGCTGGCATCTCACTCTCTTTGAATCTTCTTTATCATGCTAGGATTAACAGGAAAAAGCTAAAAATTTCAGAATTGCACCGTGCAATGTGGAGATATTACTGTTTGTGCATTTACAATATTCATTGATTTTTGCCATTGAAAAACATGTTTTTCATATACCAGAAATGTTTGAAGCTACTGACTGAATGAAAGGAGCTGGCATCTCACTCTCTTTGAATCTTCTTTATCATGCTAGGATTAACAGGAAAAAGCTAAAAATTTCAGAATTGCACCGTGCAATGTGGAGATATTACTGTTTGTGCATTTACAATATTCATTGATTTTTGCCATTGAAAAACGTCCAGAAATGTTTGAAGCTACTGACTGAATGAAAGGAGCTGGCATCTCACTCTCTTTGAATCTTCTTTATCATGCTAGGATTAACAGGAAAAAGCTAAAAATTTCAGAATTGCACCGTGCAATGTGGAGATATTACTGTTTGTGCATTTACTATATTCATTGATTTTTGCCATTGAAAAACATGTTTTTCATATACCAGAAATGTTTGAAGCTACTGACTGAATGAAAGGAGCTGGCATCTCACTCTCTTTGAATCTTCTTTATCATGCTAGGATTAACAGGAAAAAGCTAAAAATTTCAGAATTGCACCGTGCAATGTGGAGATATTACTGTTTGTGCATTTACAATATTCATTGATTTTTGCCATTGAAAAACGTCCAGAAATGTTTGAAGCTACTGACTGAATGAAAGGAGCTGGCATCTCACTCTCTTTGAATCTTCTTTATCATGCTAGGATTAACAGGAAAAAGCTAAAAATTTCAGAATTGCACCGTGCAATGTGGAGATATTACTGTTTGTGCATTTACAATATTCATTGATTTTTGCCATTGAAAAACATGTTTTTCATATACCAGAAATGTTTGAAGCTACTGACTGAATGAAAGGAGCTGGCATCTCACTCTCTTTGAATCTTCTTTATCATGCTAGGATTAACAGGAAAAAGCTAAAAATTTCAGAATTGCACCGTGCAATGTGGAGATATTACTGTTTGTGCATTTACAATATTCATTGATTTTTGCCATTGAAAAACATGTTTTTCATATACCAGAAATGTTTGAAGCTACTGACTGAATGAAAGGAGCTGGCATCTCACTCTCTTTGAATCTTCTTTATCATGCTAGGATTAACAGGAAAAAGCTAAAAATTTCAGAATTGCACCGTGCAATGTGGAGATATTACTGTTTGTGCATTTACAATATTCATTGATTTTTGCCATTGAAAAACGTCCAGAAATGTTTGAAGCTACTGACTGAATGAAAGGAGCTGGCATCTCACTCTCTTTGAATCTTCTTTATCATGCTAGGATTAACAGGAAAAAGCTAAAAATTTCAGAATTGCACCGTGCAATGTGGAGATATTACTGTTTGTGCATTTACAATATTCATTGATTTTTGCCATTGAAAAACGTCCAGAAATGTTTGAAGCTACTGACTGAATGAAAGGAGCTGGCATCTCACTCTCTTTGAATCTTCTTTATCATGCTAGGATTAACAGGAAAAAGCTAAAAATTTCAGAATTGCACCGTGCAATGTGGAGATATTACTGTTTGTGCATTTACAATATTCATTGATTTTTGCCATTGAAAAACGTCCAGAAATGTTTGAAGCTACTGACTGAATGAAAGGAGCTGGCATCTCACTCTCTTTGAATCTTCTTTATCATGCTAGGATTAACAGGAAAAAGCTAAAAATTTCAGAATTGCACCGTGCAATGTGGAGATATTACTGTTTGTGCATTTACAATATTCATTGATTTTTGCCATTGAAAAACGTCCAGAAATGTTTGAAGCTACTGACTGAATGAAAGGAGCTGGCATCTCACTCTCTTTGAATCTTCTTTATCATGCTAGGATTAACAGGAAAAAGCTAAAAATTTCAGAATTGCACCGTGCAATGTGGAGATATTACTGTTTGTGCATTTACAATATTCATTGATTTTTGCCATTGAAAAACATGTTTTTCATATACCAGAAATGTTTGAAGCTACTGACTGAATGAAAGGAGCTGGCATCTCACTCTCTTTGAATCTTCTTTATCATGCTAGGATTAACAGGAAAAAGCTAAAAATTTCAGAATTGCACCGTGCAATGTGGAGATATTACTGTTTGTGCATTTACAATATTCATTGATTTTTGCCATTGAAAAACGTCCAGAAATGTTTGAAGCTACTGACTGAATGAAAGGAGCTGGCATCTCACTCTCTTTGAATCTTCTTTATCATGCTAGGATTAACAGGAAAAAGCTAAAAATTTCAGAATTGCACCGTGCAATGTGGAGATATTACTGTTTGTGCATTTACAATATTCATTGATTTTTGCCATTGAAAAACATGTTTTTCATATACCAGAAATGTTTGAAGCTACTGACTGAATGAAAGGAGCTGGCATCTCACTCTCTTTGAATCTTCTTTATCATGCTAGGATTAGCAGGAAAAAGCTAAAAATTTCAGAATTGCACCGTGCAATGTGGAGATATTACTGTTTGTGCATTTACAATATTCATTGATTTTTGCCATTGAAAAACATGTTTTTCATATACCAGAAATGTTTGAAGCTACTGACTGAATGAAAGGAGCTGGCATCTCACTCTCTTTGAATCTTCTTTATCATGCTAGGATTAACAGGAAAAAGCTAAAAATTTCAGAATTGCACCGTGCAATGTGGAGATATTACTGTTTGTGCATTTACAATATTCATTGATTTTTGCCATTGAAAAACGTCCAGAAATGTTTGAAGCTACTGACTGAATGAAAGGAGCTGGCATCTCACTCTCTTTGAATCTTCTTTATCATGCTAGGATTAACAGGAAAAAGATAAAAATTTCAGAATTGCACCGTGCAATGTGGAGATATTACTGTTTGTGCATTTACAATATTCATTGATTTTTGCCATTGAAAAACATGTTTTTCATATACCAGAAATGTTTGAAGCTACTGACTGAATGAAAGGAGCTGGCATCTCACTCTCTTTGAATCTTCTTTATCATGCTAGGATTAACAGGAAAAAGCTAAAAATTTCAGAATTGCACCGTGCAATGTGGAGATATTACTGTTTGTGCATTTACAATATTCATTGATTTTTGCCATTGAAAAACATGTTTTTCATATACCAGAAATGTTTGAAGCTACTGACTGAATGAAAGGAGCTGGCATCTCACTCTCTTTGAATCTTCTTTATCATGCTAGGATTAACAGGAAAAAGCTAAAAATTTCAGAATTGCACCGTGCAATGTGGAGATATTACTGTTTGTGCATTTACAATATTCATTGATTTTTGCCATTGAAAAACATGTTTTTCATATACCAGAAATGTTTGAAGCTACTGACTGAATGAAAGGAGCTGGCATCTCACTCTCTTTGAATCTTCTTTATCATGCTAGGATTAACAGGAAAAAGCTAAAAATTTCAGAATTGCACCGTGCAATGTGGAGATATTACTGTTTGTGCATTTACAATATTCATTGATTTTTGCCATTGAAAAACATGTTTTTCATATACCAGAAATGTTTGAAGCTACTGACTGAATGAAAGGAGCTGGCATCTCACTCTCTTTGAATCTTCTTTATCATGCTAGGATTAGCAGGAAAAAGCAAAAAATTTCAGAATTGCACCGTGCAATGTGGAGATATTACTGTTTGTGCATTTACAATATTCATTGATTTTTGCCATTGAAAAACGTCCAGAAATGTTTGAAGCTACTGACTGAATGAAAGGAGCTGGCATCTCACTCTCTTTGAATCTTCTTTATCATGCTAGGATTAACAGGAAAAAGCTAAAAATTTCAGAATTGCACCGTGCAATGTGGAGATATTACTGTTTGTGCATTTACAATATTCATTGATTTTTGCCATTGAAAAACGTCCAGAAATGTTTGAAGCTACTGACTGAATGAAAGGAGCTGGCATCTCACTCTCTTTGAATCTTCTTTATCATGCTAGGATTAACAGGAAAAAGCTAAAAATTTCAGAATTGCACCGTGCAATGTGGAGATATTACTGTTTGTGCATTTACAATATTCATTGATTTTTGCCATTGAAAAACGTCCAGAAATGTTTGAAGCTACTGACTGAATGAAAGGAGCTGGCATCTCACTCTCTTTGAATCTTCTTTATCATGCTAGGATTAACAGGAAAAAGCTAAAAATTTCAGAATTGCACCGTGCAATGTGGAGATATTACTGTTTGTGCATTTACAATATTCATTGATTTTTGCCATTGAAAAACATGTTTTTCATATACCAGAAATGTTTGAAGCTACTGACTGAATGAAAGGAGCTGGCATCTCACTCTCTTTGAATCTTCTTTATCATGCTAGGATTAACAGGAAAAAGCTAAAAATTTCAGAATTGCACCGTGCAATGTGGAGATATTACTGTTTGTGCATTTACAATATTCATTGATTTTTGCCATTGAAAAACATGTTTTTCATATACCAGAAATGTTTGAAGCTACTGACTGAATGAAAGGAGCTGGCATCTCACTCTCTTTGAATCTTCTTTATCATGCTAGGATTAACAGGAAAAAGCTAAAAATTTCAGAATTGCACCGTGCAATGTGGAGATATTACTGTTTGTGCATTTACAATATTCATTGATTTTTGCCATTGAAAAACGTTTTTCATATACCAGAAATGTTTGAAGCTACTGACTGAATGAAAGGAGCTGGCATCTCACTCTCTTTGAATCTTCTTTATCATGCTAGGATTAACAGGAAAAAGCTAAAAATTTCAGAATTGCACCGTGCAATGTGGAGATATTACTGTTTGTGCATTTACAATATTCATTGATTTTTGCCATTGAAAAACATGTTTTTCATATACCAGAAATGTTTGAAGCTACTGACTGAATGAAAGGAGCTGGCATCTCACTCTCTTTGAATCTTCTTTATCATGCTAGGATTAACAGGAAAAAGCTAAAAATTTCAGAATTGCACCGTGCAATGTGGAGATATTACTGTTTGTGCATTTACAATATTCATTGATTTTTGCCATTGAAAAACGTCCAGAAATGTTTGAAGCTACTGACTGAATGAAAGGAGCTGGCATCTCACTCTCTTTGAATCTTCTTTATCATGCTAGGATTAACAGCAAAAAGCTAAAAATTTCAGAATTGCACCGTGCAATGTGGAGATATTACTGTTTGTGCATTTACAATATTCATTGATTTTTGCCATTGAAAAACGTCCAGAAATGTTTGAAGCTACTGACTGAATGAAAGGAGCTGGCATCTCACTCTCTTTGAATCTTCTTTATCATGCTAGGATTAACAGGAAAAAGCTAAAAATTTCAGAATTGCACCGTGCAATGTGGAGATATTACTGTTTGTGCATTTACAATATTCATTGATTTTTGCCATTGAAAAACATGTTTTTCATATACCAGAAATGTTTGAAGCTACTGACTGAATGAAAGGAGCTGGCATCTCACTCTCTTTGAATCTTCTTTATCATGCTAGGATTAACAGGAAAAAGCAAAAAATTTCAGAATTGCACCGTGCAATGTGGAGATATTACTGTTTGTGCATTTACAATATTCATTGATTTTTGCCATTGAAAAACGTCCAGAAATGTTTGAAGCTACTGACTGAATGAAAGGAGCTGGCATCTCACTCTCTTTGAATCTTCTTTATCATGCTAGGATTAACAGGAAAAAGCTAAAAATTTCAGAATTGCACCGTGCAATGTGGAGATATTACTGTTTGTGCATTTACAATATTCATTGATTTTTGCCATTGAAAAACGTCCAGAAATGTTTGAAGCTACTGACTGAATGAAAGGAGCTGGCATCTCACTCTCTTTGAATCTTCTTTATCATGCTAGGATTAACAGGAAAAAGCTAAAAATTTCAGAATTGCACCGTGCAATGTGGAGATATTACTGTTTGTGCATTTACAATATTCATTGATTTTTGCCATTGAAAAACATGTTTTTCATATACCAGAAATGTTTGAAGCTACTGACTGAATGAAAGGAGCTGGCATCTCACTCTCTTTGAATCTTCTTTATCATGCTAGGATTAACAGGAAAAAGCTAAAAATTTCAGAATTGCACCGTGCAATGTGGAGATATTACTGTTTGTGCATTTACAATATTCATTGATTTTTGCCATTGAAAAACGTCCAGAAATGTTTGAAGCTACTGACTGAATGAAAGGAGCTGGCATCTCACTCTCTTTGAATCTTCTTTATCATGCTAGGATTAACAGGAAAAAGCAAAAAATTTCAGAATTGCACCGTGCAATGTGGAGATATTACTGTTTGTGCATTTACAATATTCATTGATTTTTGCCATTGAAAAACATGTTTTTCATATACCAGAAATGTTTGAAGCTACTGACTGAATGAAAGGAGCTGGCATCTCACTCTCTTTGAATCTTCTTTATCATGCTAGGATTAACAGGAAAAAGCAAAAATTTCAGAATTGCACCGTGCAATGTGGAGATATTACTGTTTGTGCATTTACAATATTCATTGATTTTTGCCATTGAAAAACATGTTTTTCATATACCAGAAATGTTTGAAGCTACTGACTGAATGAAAGGAGCTGGCATCTCACTCTCTTTGAATCTTCTTTATCATGCTAGGATTAACAGGAAAAAGCTAAAAATTTCAGAATTGCACCGTGCAATGTGGAGATATTACTGTTTGTGCATTTACAATATTCATTGATTTTTGCCATTGAAAAACATGTTTTTCATATACCAGAAATGTTTGAAGCTACTGACTGAATGAAAGGAGCTGGCATCTCACTCTCTTTGAATCTTCTTTATCATGCTAGGATTAACAGGAAAAAGCTAAAAATTTCAGAATTGCACCGTGCAATGTGGAGATATTACTGTTTGTGCATTTACAATATTCATTGATTTTTGCCATTGAAAAACATGTTTTTCATATACCAGAAATGTTTGAAGCTACTGACTGAATGAAAGGAGCTGGCATCTCACTCTCTTTGAATCTTCTTTATCATGCTAGGATTAACAGGAAAAAGCTAAAAATTTCAGAATTGCACCGTGCAATGTGGAGATATTACTGTTTGTGCATTTACAATATTCATTGATTTTTGCCATTGAAAAACATGTTTTTCATATACCAGAAATGTTTGAAGCTACTGACTGAATGAAAGGAGCTGGCATCTCACTCTCTTTGAATCTTCTTTATCATGCTAGGATTAACAGGAAAAAGCAAAAAATTTCAGAATTGCACCGTGCAATGTGGAGATATTACTGTTTGTGCATTTACAATATTCATTGATTTTTGCCATTGAAAAACATGTTTTTCATATACCAGAAATGTTTGAAGCTACTGACTGAATGAAAGGAGCTGGCATCTCACTCTCTTTGAATCTTCTTTATCATGCTAGGATTAACAGGAAAAAGCTAAAAATTTCAGAATTGCACCATGCAATGTGGAGATATTACTGTTTGTGCATTTACAATATTCATTGATTTTTGCCATTGAAAAACGTCCAGAAATGTTTGAAGCTACTGACTGAATGAAAGGAGCTGGCATCTCACTCTCTTTGAATCTTCTTTATCATGCTAGGATTAACAGGAAAAAGCTAAAAATTTCAGAATTGCACCGTGCAATGTGGAGATATTACTGTTTGTGCATTTACAATATTCATTGATTTTTGCCATTGAAAAACGTCCAGAAATGTTTGAAGCTACTGACTGAATGAAAGGAGCTGGCATCTCACTCTCTTTGAATCTTCTTTATCATGCTAGGATTAACAGGAAAAGCTAAAATTTCAGAATTGCACCGTGCAATGTGGAGATATTACTGTTTGTGCATTACAATATTCATTGATTTTTGCCATTGAAAAACGTCCAGAAATGTTTGAAGCTACTGACTGAATGAAAGGAGCTGGCATCTCACTCTCTTTTGAATCTTCTTTATTCATGCTAGGATTAACAGGAAAAAGCTAAAAATTTCAGAATTGCACCGTGCAATGTGGAGATATTACTGTTTGTGCATTTACAATATTCATTGATTTTTGCCATTGAAAAACATGTTTTTCATATACCAGAAATGTTTTGAAGCTACTGACTGAATGAAAGGAGCTGGCATCTCACTCTCTTTGAATCTTCTTTATCATGCTAGGATTAACAGAAAAAGCAAAAAATTTCAGAATTGCACCGTGCAATGTGGAGATATTACTGTTTGTGCATTTACAATATTCATTGATTTTTGCCATTGAAAAACGTCCAGAAATGTTTGAAGCTACTGACTGAATGAAAGGAGCTGGCATCTCACTCTCTTTGAATCTTCTTTATCATGCTAGGATTAACAGGAAAAAGCTAAAAATTTCAGAATTGCACCGTGCAATGTGGAGATATTACTGTTTGTGCATTACAATATTCATTGATTTTTGCCATTGAAAAACATGTTTTTCATATACCAGAAATGTTTGAAGCTACTGACTGAATGAAAGGAGCTGGCATCTCACTCTCTTTGAATCTTCTTTATCATGCTAGGATTAACAGGAAAAAGCTAAAAATTTCAGAATTGCACCGTGCAATGTGGAGATATTACTGTTTGTGCATTTACAATATTCATTGATTTTTGCCATTGAAAAACGTCCAGAAATGTTTGAAGCTACTGACTGAATGAAAGGAGCTGGCATCTCACTCTCTTTGAATCTTCTTTATCATGCTAGGATTAACAGGAAAAAGCTAAAAATTTCAGAATTGCACCGTGCAATGTGGAGATATTACTGTTTGTGCATTAACAATATTCATTGATTTTTGCCATTGAAAAACGTCCAGAAATGTTTGAAGCTACTGACTGAATGAAAGGAGCTGGCATCTCACTCTCTTTGAATCTTCTTTATCATGCTAGGATTAACAGGAAAAAGCTAAAAATTTCAGAATTGCACCGTGCAATGTGGAGATATTACTGTTTGTGCATTTACAATATTCATTGATTTTTGCCATTGAAAAACGTCCAGAAATGTTTGAAGCTACTGACTGAATGAAAGGAGCTGGCATCTCACTCTCTTTGAATCTTCTTTATCATGCTAGGATTAACAGGAAAAACTAAAAATTTCAGAATTGCACCGTGCATGTGGAGATATTACTGTTTGTGCATTTACAATATCATTGATTTTTTGCCATTGGAAAAACGTCCAGAAATGTTTGAAGCTACTGACTGAATGAAAGGAGCTGGCATCTCACTCTCTTTGAATCTTCTTTATCATGCTAGGATTAACAGGAAAAAGCTAAAAATTTCAGAATTGCACCGTGCAATGTGGAGATATTACTGTTTGTGCATTTACAATATTCATTGATTTTTGCCATTGAAAACGTCCAGAAATGTTTGAAGCTACTGGACTGAATGAAAGGAGCTGGCATCTCACTCTCTTTGAATCTTCTTTATCATGCTAGGATTAACAGGAAAAAGCTAAAAATTTCAGAATTGCACCGTGCAATGTGGAGATATTACTGTTTGTGCATTTACAATATTCATTGATTTTTGCCATTGAAAACGTCCAGAAATGTTTGAAGCTACTGACTGAATGAAAGGAGCTGGCATCTCACTCTCTTTGAATCTTCTTTATCATGCTAGGATTAACAGGAAAAGCTAAAAATTTCAGAATTGCACCGTGCAATGTGGAGATATTACTGTTTGTGCATTTACAATATTCATTGATTTTTGCCATTGAAAAACGTCCAGAAATGTTTGAAGCTACTGACTGAATGAAAGGAGCTGGCATCTCACTCTCTTTGAATCTTCTTTATCATGCTAGGATTAACATGGAAAAAGCTAAAAATTTCAGAATTGCACCGTGCAATGTGGAGATATTACTGTTTGTGCATTTACAATATTCATTGATTTTTGCCATTGAAAAACGTTCCAGAAATGTTTGAAGCTACTGACTGAATGAAAGGAGCTGGCATCTCACTCTCTTTGAATCTTCTTTATCATGGCTAGGATTAACAGGAAAAAGCTAAAAATTTCAGAAATTGCACCGTGCAATGTGGAGATATTACTGTTTGTGCATTTACAATATTCATTGATTTTTGCCATTGAAAAACGTCCAGAAATGTTAGAAAGCTACCGACTGAATGAAAGGAGCTGGCATCTCACTCTCCCTTTGAATCTTCTTTATCATGCTAGGATTAACAGGAAAAAGCTAAAAAATTTTCAGAATTTGCCACCGTGCAATAGTGGAGATATTACTGTTTGTGCATTTACACTATTCATTGAGTTCTGCCATTG
>NW_027371335.1:0-28437 GCF_046119375.1 Phyllobates terribilis
TTCTGGTATATGAAAAACATGTTTTTCAATGGCAAAAATCAATGAATATTGTAAATGCACAAACAGTAATATCTCCACATTGCAAGGTGCAATTCTGAAATTTTTTGCTTTTTCCTGCTAATCCTAGCATGATAAAGAAGATTCAAAGAGAGTGAGATGCCAGCTCCTTTCATTCAGTCAGTAGCTTCAAACATTTCTGGTATATGAAAAACATGTTTTTCAATGGCAAAAATCAATGAATATTGTAAATGCACAAACAGTAATATCTCCACATTGCACGGTGCAATTCTGAAATTTTTAGCTTTTTCCTGTTAATCCTAGCATGATAAAGAAGATTCAAAGAGAGTGAGATGCCAGCTCCTTTCATTCAGTCAGTAGCTTCAAACATTTCTGGTATATGAAAAACATGTTTTTCAATGGCAAAAATCAATGAATATTGTAAATGCACAAACAGTAATATCTCCACATTGCAAGGTGCAATTCTGAAATTTTTTGCTTTTTCCTGCTAATCCTAGCATGATAAAGAAGATTCAAAGAGAGTGAGATGCCAGCTCCTTTCATTCAGTCAGTAGCTTCAAACATTTCTGGTATATGAAAAACATGTTTTTCAATGGCAAAAATCAATGAATATTGTAAATGCACAAACAGTAATATCTCCACATTGCACGGTGCAATTCTGAAATTTTTAGCTTTTTCCTGTTAATCCTAGCATGATAAAGAAGATTCAAAGAGAGTGAGATGCCAGCTCCTTTCATTCAGTCAGTAGCTTCAAACATTTCTGGTATATGAAAAACATGTTTTTCAATGGCAAAAATCAATGAATATTGTAAATGCACAAACAGTAATATCTCCACATTGCAAGGTGCAATTCTGAAATTTTTTGCTTTTTCCTGTTAATCCTAGCATGATAAAGAAGATTCAAAGAGAGTGAGATGCCAGCTCCTTTCATTCAGTCAGTAGCTTCAAACATTTCTGGTATATGAAAAACATGTTTTTCAATGGCAAAAATCAATGAATATTGTAAATGCACAAACAGTAATATCTCCACATTGCAAGGTGCAATTCTGAAATTTTTTGCTTTTTCCTGCTAATCCTAGCATGATAAAGAAGATTCAAAGAGAGTGAGATGCCAGCTCCTTTCATTCAGTCAGTAGCTTCAAACATTTCTGGTATATGAAAAACATGTTTTTCAATGGCAAAAATCAATGAATATTGTAAATGCACAAACAGTAATATCTCCACATTGCACGGTGCAATTCTGAAATTTTTAGCTTTTTCCTGTTAATCCTAGCATGATAAAGAAGATTCAAAGAGAGTGAGATGCCAGCTCCTTTCATTCAGTCAGTAGCTTCAAACATTTCTGGTATATGAAAAACATGTTTTTCAATGGCAAAAATCAATGAATATTGTAAATGCACAAACAGTAATATCTCCACATTGCAAGGTGCAATTCTGAAATTTTTTGCTTTTTCCTGCTAATCCTAGCATGATAAAGAAGATTCAAAGAGAGTGAGATGCCAGCTCCTTTCATTCAGTCAGTAGCTTCAAACATTTCTGGTATATGAAAAACATGTTTTTCAATGGCAAAAATCAATGAATATTGTAAATGCACAAACAGTAATATCTCCACATTGCACGGTACAATTCTGAAATTTTTAGCTTTTTCCTGTTAATCCTAGCATGATAAAGAAGATTCAAAGAGAGTGAGATGCCAGCTCCTTTCATTGTCAGTAGCTTCAAACATTTCTGGTATATGAAAAACATGTTTTTCAATGGCAAAAATCAATGAATATTGTAAATGCACAAACAGTAATATCTCCACATTGCAAGGTGCAATTCTGAAATTTTTTGCTTTTTCCTGCTAATCCTAGCATGATAAAGAAGATTCAAAGAGAGTGAGATGCCAGCTCCTTTCATTCAGTCAGTAGCTTCAAACATTTCTGGTATATGAAAAACATGTTTTTCAATGGCAAAAATCAATGAATATTGTAAATGCACAAACAGTAATATCTCCACATTGCAAGGTGCAATTCTGAAATTTTTTGCTTTTTCCTGTTAATCCTAGCATGATAAAGAAGATTCAAAGAGAGTGAGATGCCAGCTCCTTTCATTCAGTCAGTAGCTTCAAACATTTCTGGTATATGAAAAACATGTTTTTCAATGGCAAAAATCAATGAATATTGTAAATGCACAAACAGTAATATCTCCACATTGCAAGGTGCAATTCTGAAATTTTTTGCTTTTTCCTGCTAATCCTAGCATGATAAAGAAGATTCAAAGAGAGTGAGATGCCAGCTCCTTTCATTCAGTCAGTAGCTTCAAACATTTCTGGTATATGAAAAACATGTTTTTCAATGGCAAAAATCAATGAATATTGTAAATGCACAAACAGTAATATCTCCACATTGCACGGTGCAATTCTGAAATTTTTAGCTTTTTCCTGTTAATCCTAGCATGATAAAGAAGATTCAAAGAGAGTGAGATGCCAGCTCCTTTCATTCAGTCAGTAGCTTCAAACATTTCTGGTATATGAAAAACGTTTTTCAATGGCAAAAATCAATGAATATTGTAAATGCACAAACAGTAATATCTCCAAATTGCAAGGTGCAATTCTGAAATTTTTTGCTTTTTCCTGCTAATCCTAGCATGATAAAGAAGATTCAAAGAGAGTGAGATGCCAGCTCCTTTCATTCAGTCAGTAGCTTCAAACATTTCTGGTATATGAAAAACATGTTTTTCAATGGCAAAAATCAATGAATATTGTAAATGCACAAACAGTAATATCTCCACATTGCACGGTGCAATTCTGAAATTTTTAGCTTTTTCCTGTTAATCCTAGCATGATAAAGAAGATTCAAAGAGAGTGAGATGCCAGCTCCTTTCATTCAGTCAGTAGCTTCAGTCATTTCTGGACGTTTTTCAATGGCAAAAATCAATGAATATTGTAAATGCACAAACAGTAATTTCTCCGCATTGCAAGGTGCAATTCTGAAATTTTTTGCTTTTTCCTGCTCCTCTTAGCATGATAAAGAAGATTCAAAGAGAGTGAGATGCCAGCTCCTTTCATTCAGTCAGTAGCTTCAAACATTTCTGGTATAAACATTTCTGGACGTTTTTCAATGGCAAAAATCAATGAATATTGTAAATGCACAAACAGTAATATCTCCACATTGCAAGGTGCAATTCTGAAATTTTTTGCTTTTTCCTGCTCCTCTTAGCATGATAAAGAAGATTCAAAGAGAGTGAGATGCCAGCTCCTTTCATTCAGTCAGTAGCTTCAATCATTTCTGGACGTTTTTCAATGGCAAAAATCAATGAATATTGTAAATGCACAAACAGTAATTTCTCCGCATTGCAAGGTGCAATTCTGAAATTTTTTGCTTTTTCCTGCTCCTCTTAGCATGATAAAGAAGATTCAAAGAGAGTGAGATGCCAGCTCCTTTCATTCAGTCAGTAGCTTCAATCATTTCTGGTATATGAATAACATGATGTTTTTCAATGGCAAAAATCAATGAATATTGTAAATGCACAAACAGTAATTTCTCCGCATTGCAAGGTGCAATTCTGAAATTTTTTGCTTTTTCCTGCTCCTCTTAGCATGATAAAGAAGATTCAAAGAGAGTGAGATGCCAGCTCTTTTCCTTCAGTCAGTAGCTTCAATCATTTCTGGACGTTTTTCAATGGCAAAAATCAATGAATATTGTAAATGCACAAACAGTAATATCTCCACATTGCACGGTGCAATTCTGAAATTTTTAGCTTTTTCCTGTTAATCCTAGCATGATAAAGAAGATTCAAAGAGAGTGAGATGCCAGCTCCTTTCATTCAGTCAGTAGCTTCAAACATTTCTGGTATATGAAAAACATGTTTTTCAATGGCAAAAATCAATGAATATTGTAAATGCACAAACAGTAATATCTCCACATTGCAAGGTGCAATTCTGAAATTTTTTGCTTTTTCCTGTTAATCCTAGCATGATAAAGAAGATTCAAAGAGAGTGAGATGCCAGCTCCTTTCATTCAGTCAGTAGCTTCAAACATTTCTGGTATATGAAAAACATGTTTTTCAATGGCAAAAATCAATGAATATTGTAAATGCACAAACAGTAATATCTCCACATTGCAAGGTGCAATTCTGAAATTTTTTGCTTTTTCCTGCTAATCCTAGCATGATAAAGAAGATTCAAAGAGAGTGAGATGCCAGCTCCTTTCATTCAGTCAGTAGCTTCAAACATTTCTGGTATATGAAAAACATGTTTTTCAATGGCAAAAATCAATGAATATTGTAAATGCACAAACAGTAATATCTCCACATTGCACGGTGCAATTCTGAAATTTTTAGCTTTTTCCTGTTAATCCTAGCATGATAAAGAAGATTCAAAGAGAGTGAGATGCCAGCTCCTTTCATTCAGTCAGTAGCTTCAAACATTTCTGGTATATGAAAAACGTTTTTCAATGGCAAAAATCAATGAATATTGTAAATGCACAAACAGTAATATCTCCAAATTGCAAGGTGCAATTCTGAAATTTTTTGCTTTTTCCTGCTAATCCTAGCATGATAAAGAAGATTCAAAGAGAGTGAGATGCCAGCTCCTTTCATTCAGTCAGTAGCTTCAAACATTTCTGGTATATGAAAAACATGTTTTTCAATGGCAAAAATCAATGAATATTGTAAATGCACAAACAGTAATATCTCCACATTGCACGGTGCAATTCTGAAATTTTTAGCTTTTTCCTGTTAATCCTAGCATGATAAAGAAGATTCAAAGAGAGTGAGATGCCAGCTCCTTTCATTCAGTCAGTAGCTTCAAACATTTCTGGTATATGAAAAACATGTTTTTCAATGGCAAAAATCAATGAATATTGTAAATGCACAAACAGTAATATCTCCACATTGCAAGGTGCAATTCTGAAATTTTTTGCTTTTTCCTGTTAATCCTAGCATGATAAAGAAGATTCAAAGAGAGTGAGATGCCAGCTCCTTTCATTCAGTCAGTAGCTTCAAACATTTCTGGTATATGAAAAACATGTTTTTCAATGGCAAAAATCAATGAATATTGTAAATGCACAAACAGTAATATCTCCACATTGCACGGTGCAATTCTGAAATTTTTAGCTTTTTCCTGTTAATCCTAGCATGATAAAGAAGATTCAAAGAGAGTGAGATGCCAGCTCCTTTCATTCAGTCAGTAGCTTCAAACATTTCTGGTATATGAAAAACATGTTTTTCAATGGCAAAAATCAATGAATATTGTAAATGCACAAACAGTAATATCTCCACATTGCAAGGTGCAATTCTGAAATTCTTTGCTTTTTCCTGTTAATCCTAGCATGATAAAGAAGATTCAAAGAGAGTGAGATGCCAGCTCCTTTCATTCAGTCAGTAGCTTCAAACATTTCTGGTATATGAAAAACATGTTTTTCAATGGCAAAAATCAATGAATATTGTAAATGCACAAACAGTAATATCTCCACATTGCAAGGTGCAATTCTGAAATTTTTTGCTTTTTCCTGCTAATCCTAGCATGATAAAGAAGATTCAAAGAGAGTGAGATGCCAGCTCCTTTCATTCAGTCAGTAGCTTCAAACATTTCTGGTATATGAAAAACATGTTTTTCAATGGCAAAAATCAATGAATATTGTAAATGCACAAACAGTAATATCTCCACATTGCACGGTGCAATTCTGAAATTTTTAGCTTTTTCCTGTTAATCCTAGCATGATAAAGAAGATTCAAAGAGAGTGAGATGCCAGCTCCTTTCATTCAGTCAGTAGCTTCAAACATTTCTGGTATATGAAAAACATGTTTTTCAATGGCAAAAATCAATGAATATTGTAAATGCACAAACAGTAATATCTCCACATTGCAAGGTGCAATTCTGAAATTTTTTGCTTTTTCCTGCTAATCCTAGCATGATAAAGAAGATTCAAAGAGAGTGAGATGCCAGCTCCTTTCATTCAGTCAGTAGCTTCAAACATTTCTGGTATATGAAAAACATGTTTTTCAATGGCAAAAATCAATGAATATTGTAAATGCACAAACAGTAATATCTCCACATTGCACGGTGCAATTCTGAAATTTTTAGCTTTTTCCTGTTAATCCTAGCATGATAAAGAAGATTCAAAGAGAGTGAGATGCCAGCTCCTTTCATTCAGTCAGTAGCTTCAAACATTTCTGGTATATGAAAAACATGTTTTTCAATGGCAAAAATCAATGAATATTGTAAATGCACAAACAGTAATATCTCCACATTGCAAGGTGCAATTCTGAAATTTTTTGCTTTTTCCTGTTAATCCTAGCATGATAAAGAAGATTCAAAGAGAGTGAGATGCCAGCTCCTTTCATTCAGTCAGTAGCTTCAAACATTTCTGGTATATGAAAAACATGTTTTTCAATGGCAAAAATCAATGAATATTGTAAATGCACAAACAGTAATATCTCCACATTGCAAGGTGCAATTCTGAAATTTTTTGCTTTTTCCTGCTAATCCTAGCATGATAAAGAAGATTCAAAGAGAGTGAGATGCCAGCTCCTTTCATTCAGTCAGTAGCTTCAAACATTTCTGGTATATGAAAAACATGTTTTTCAATGGCAAAAATCAATGAATATTGTAAATGCACAAACAGTAATATCTCCACATTGCACGGTGCAATTCTGAAATTTTTAGCTTTTTCCTGTTAATCCTAGCATGATAAAGAAGATTCAAAGAGAGTGAGATGCCAGCTCCTTTCATTCAGTCAGTAGCTTCAAACATTTCTGGTATATGAAAAACATGTTTTTCAATGGCAAAAATCAATGAATATTGTAAATGCACAAACAGTAATATCTCCACATTGCAAGGTGCAATTCTGAAATTTTTTGCTTTTTCCTGCTAATCCTAGCATGATAAAGAAGATTCAAAGAGAGTGAGATGCCAGCTCCTTTCATTCAGTCAGTAGCTTCAAACATTTCTGGTATATGAAAAACATGTTTTTCAATGGCAAAAATCAATGAACATTGTAAATGCACAAACAGTAATATCTCCACATTGCACGGTACAATTCTGAAATTTTTAGCTTTTTCCTGTTAATCCTAGCATGATAAAGAAGATTCAAAGAGAGTGAGATGCCAGCTCCTTTCATTGTCAGTAGCTTCAAACATTTCTGGTATATGAAAAACATGTTTTTCAATGGCAAAAATCAATGAATATTGTAAATGCACAAACAGTAATATCTCCACATTGCAAGGTGCAATTCTGAAATTTTTTGCTTTTTCCTGCTAATCCTAGCATGATAAAGAAGATTCAAAGAGAGTGAGATGCCAGCTCCTTTCATTCAGTCAGTAGCTTCAAACATTTCTGGTATATGAAAAACATGTTTTTCAATGGCAAAAATCAATGAATATTGTAAATGCACAAACAGTAATATCTCCACATTGCAAGGTGCAATTCTGAAATTTTTTGCTTTTTCCTGTTAATCCTAGCATGATAAAGAAGATTCAAAGAGAGTGAGATGCCAGCTCCTTTCATTCAGTCAGTAGCTTCAAACATTTCTGGTATATGAAAAACATGTTTTTCAATGGCAAAAATCAATGAATATTGTAAATGCACAAACAGTAATATCTCCACATTGCAAGGTGCAATTCTGAAATTTTTTGCTTTTTCCTGCTAATCCTAGCATGATAAAGAAGATTCAAAGAGAGTGAGATGCCAGCTCCTTTCATTCAGTCAGTAGCTTCAAACATTTCTGGTATATGAAAAACATGTTTTTCAATGGCAAAAATCAATGAATATTGTAAATGCACAAACAGTAATATCTCCACATTGCACGGTGCAATTCTGAAATTTTTAGCTTTTTCCTGTTAATCCTAGCATGATAAAGAAGATTCAAAGAGAGTGAGATGCCAGCTCCTTTCATTCAGTCAGTAGCTTCAAACATTTCTGGTATATGAAAAACGTTTTTCAATGGCAAAAATCAATGAATATTGTAAATGCACAAACAGTAATATCTCCAAATTGCAAGGTGCAATTCTGAAATTTTTTGCTTTTTCCTGCTAATCCTAGCATGATAAAGAAGATTCAAAGAGAGTGAGATGCCAGCTCCTTTCATTCAGTCAGTAGCTTCAAACATTTCTGGTATATGAAAAACATGTTTTTCAATGGCAAAAATCAATGAATATTGTAAATGCACAAACAGTAATATCTCCACATTGCACGGTGCAATTCTGAAATTTTTAGCTTTTTCCTGTTAATCCTAGCATGATAAAGAAGATTCAAAGAGAGTGAGATGCCAGCTCCTTTCATTCAGTCAGTAGCTTCAAACATTTCTGGTATATGAAAAACATGTTTTTCAATGGCAAAAATCAATGAATATTGTAAATGCACAAACAGTAATATCTCCACATTGCAAGGTGCAATTCTGAAATTTTTTGCTTTTTCCTGTTAATCCTAGCATGATAAAGAAGATTCAAAGAGAGTGAGATGCCAGCTCCTTTCATTCAGTCAGTAGCTTCAATCATTTCTGGATGTTTTTCAATGGCAAAAATCAATGAATATTGTAAATGCACAAACAATAATTTCTCCGCATTGCAAGGTGCAATTCTGAAATTTTTTGCTTTTTCCTGCTCCTCTTAGCATGATAAAGAAGATTCAGAGAGTGAGATGCCAGCTCCTTTCATTCAGTCAGTAGCTTCAGTCATTTCTGGACGTTTTTCAATGGCAAAAATCAATGAATATTGTAAATGCACAAACAGTAATTTCTCCGCATTGCAAGGTGCAATTCTGAAATTTTTTGCTTTTTCCTGCTCCTCTTAGCATGATAAAGAAGATTCAAAGAGAGTGAGATGCCAGCTCCTTTCATTCAGTCAGTAGCTTCAAACATTTCTGGTATAAACATTTCTGGACGTTTTTCAATGGCAAAAATCAATGAATATTGTAAATGCACAAACAGTAATATCTCCACATTGCAAGGTGCAATTCTGAAATTTTTTGCTTTTTCCTGCTCCTCTTAGCATGATAAAGAAGATTCAAAGAGAGTGAGATGCCAGCTCCTTTCATTCAGTCAGTAGCTTCAATCATTTCTGGACGTTTTTCAATGGCAAAAATCAATGAATATTGTAAATGCACAAACAGTAATTTCTCCGCATTGCAAGGTGCAATTCTGAAATTTTTTGCTTTTTCCTGCTCCTCTTAGCATGATAAAGAAGATTCAAAGAGAGTGAGATGCCAGCTCCTTTCATTCAGTCAGTAGCTTCAATCATTTCTGGTATATGAATAACATGATGTTTTTCAATGGCAAAAATCAATGAATATTGTAAATGCACAAACAGTAATTTCTCCGCATTGCAAGGTGCAATTCTGAAATTTTTTGCTTTTTCCTGCTCCTCTTAGCATGATAAAGAAGATTCAAAGAGAGTGAGATGCCAGCTCTTTTCCTTCAGTCAGTAGCTTCAATCATTTCTGGACGTTTTTCAATGGCAAAAATCAATGAATATTGTAAATGCACAAACAGTAATATCTCCACATTGCACGGTGCAATTCTGAAATTTTTAGCTTTTTCCTGTTAATCCTAGCATGATAAAGAAGATTCAAAGAGAGTGAGATGCCAGCTCCTTTCATTCAGTCAGTAGCTTCAAACATTTCTGGTATATGAAAAACATGTTTTTCAATGGCAAAAATCAATGAATATTGTAAATGCACAAACAGTAATATCTCCACATTGCACGGTGCAATTCTGAAATTTTTAGCTTTTTCCTGTTAATCCTAGCATGATAAAGAAGATTCAAAGAGAGTGAGATGCCAGCTCCTTTCATTCAGTCAGTAGCTTCAAACATTTCTGGTATATGAAAAACATGTTTTTCAATGGCAAAAATCAATGAATATTGTAAATGCACAAACAGTAATATCTCCACATTGCAAGGTGCAATTCTGAAATTTTTTGCTTTTTCCTGCTAATCCTAGCATGATAAAGAAGATTCAAAGAGAGTGAGATGCCAGCTCCTTTCATTCAGTCAGTAGCTTCAAACATTTCTGGTATATGAAAAACATGTTTTTCAATGGCAAAAATCAATGAATATTGTAAATGCACAAACAGTAATATCTCCACATTGCACGGTGCAATTCTGAAATTTTTAGCTTTTTCCTGTTAATCCTAGCATGATAAAGAAGATTCAAAGAGTGAGATGCCAGCTCCTTTCATTCAGTCAGTAGCTTCAAACATTTCTGGTATATGAAAAACATGTTTTTCAATGGCAAAAATCAATGAATATTGTAAATGCACAAACAGTAATATCTCCACATTGCAAGGTGCAATTCTGAAATTTTTTGCTTTTTCCTGTTAATCCTAGCATGATAAAGAAGATTCAAAGAGAGTGAGATGCCAGCTCCTTTCATTCAGTCAGTAGCTTCAAACATTTCTGGTATATGAAAAACATGTTTTTCAATGGCAAAAATCAATGAATATTGTAAATGCACAAACAGTAATATCTCCACATTGCACGGTGCAATTCTGAAATTTTTAGCTTTTTCCTGTTAATCCTAGCATGATAAAGAAGATTCAAAGAGAGTGAGATGCCAGCTCCTTTCATTCAGTCAGTAGCTTCAAACATTTCTGGTATATGAAAAACATGTTTTTCAATGGCAAAAATCAATGAATATTGTAAATGCACAAACAGTAATATCTCCACATTGCAAGGTGCAATTCTGAAATTCTTTGCTTTTTCCTGTTAATCCTAGCATGATAAAGAAGATTCAAAGAGAGTGAGATGCCAGCTCCTTTCATTCAGTCAGTAGCTTCAAACATTTCTGGTATATGAAAAACATGTTTTTCAATGGCAAAAATCAATGAATATTGTAAATGCACAAACAGTAATATCTCCACATTGCAAGGTGCAATTCTGAAATTTTTTGCTTTTTCCTGCTAATCCTAGCATGATAAAGAAGATTCAAAGAGAGTGAGATGCCAGCTCCTTTCATTCAGTCAGTAGCTTCAAACATTTCTGGTATATGAAAAACATGTTTTTCAATGGCAAAAATCAATGAATATTGTAAATGCACAAACAGTAATATCTCCACATTGCACGGTGCAATTCTGAAATTTTTAGCTTTTTCCTGTTAATCCTAGCATGATAAAGAAGATTCAAAGAGAGTGAGATGCCAGCTCCTTTCATTCAGTCAGTAGCTTCAAACATTTCTGGTATATGAAAAACATGTTTTTCAATGGCAAAAATCAATGAATATTGTAAATGCACAAACAGTAATATCTCCACATTGCAAGGTGCAATTCTGAAATTTTTTGCTTTTTCCTGCTAATCCTAGCATGATAAAGAAGATTCAAAGAGAGTGAGATGCCAGCTCCTTTCATTCAGTCAGTAGCTTCAAACATTTCTGGTATATGAAAAACATGTTTTTCAATGGCAAAAATCAATGAATATTGTAAATGCACAAACAGTAATATCTCCACATTGCACGGTGCAATTCTGAAATTTTTAGCTTTTTCCTGTTAATCCTAGCATGATAAAGAAGATTCAAAGAGAGTGAGATGCCAGCTCCTTTCATTCAGTCAGTAGCTTCAAACATTTCTGGTATATGAAAAACATGTTTTTCAATGGCAAAAATCAATGAATATTGTAAATGCACAAACAGTAATATCTCCACATTGCAAGGTGCAATTCTGAAATTTTTTGCTTTTTCCTGTTAATCCTAGCATGATAAAGAAGATTCAAAGAGAGTGAGATGCCAGCTCCTTTCATTCAGTCAGTAGCTTCAAACATTTCTGGTATATGAAAAACATGTTTTTCAATGGCAAAAATCAATGAATATTGTAAATGCACAAACAGTAATATCTCCACATTGCACGGTGCAATTCTGAAATTTTTAGCTTTTTCCTGTTAATCCTAGCATGATAAAGAAGATTCAAAGAGAGTGAGATGCCAGCTCCTTTCATTCAGTCAGTAGCTTCAAACATTTCTGGTATATGAAAAACATGTTTTTCAATGGCAAAAATCAATGAATATTGTAAATGCACAAACAGTAATATCTCCACATTGCAAGGTGCAATTCTGAAATTTTTTGCTTTTTCCTGCTAATCCTAGCATGATAAAGAAGATTCAAAGAGAGTGAGATGCCAGCTCCTTTCATTCAGTAAGTAGCTTCAAACATTTCTGGTATATGAAAAACATGTTTTTCAATGGCAAAAATCAATGAATATTGTAAATGCACAAACAGTAATATCTCCACATTGCACGGTACAATTCTGAAATTTTTAGCTTTTTCCTGTTAATCCTAGCATGATAAAGAAGATTCAAAGAGAGTGAGATGCCAGCTCCTTTCATTGTCAGTAGCTTCAAACATTTCTGGTATATGAAAAACATGTTTTTCAATGGCAAAAATCAATGAATATTGTAAATGCACAAACAGTAATATCTCCACATTGCAAGGTGCAATTCTGAAATTTTTTGCTTTTTCCTGCTAATCCTAGCATGATAAAGAAGATTCAAAGAGAGTGAGATGCCAGCTCCTTTCATTCAGTCAGTAGCTTCAAACATTTCTGGTATATGAAAAACATGTTTTTCAATGGCAAAAATCAATGAATATTGTAAATGCACAAACAGTAATATCTCCACATTGCAAGGTGCAATTCTGAAATTTTTTGCTTTTTCCTGTTAATCCTAGCATGATAAAGAAGATTCAAAGAGAGTGAGATGCCAGCTCCTTTCATTCAGTCAGTAGCTTCAAACATTTCTGGTATATGAAAAACATGTTTTTCAATGGCAAAAATCAATGAATATTGTAAATGCACAAACAGTAATATCTCCACATTGCAAGGTGCAATTCTGAAATTTTTTGCTTTTTCCTGCTAATCCTAGCATGATAAAGAAGATTCAAAGAGAGTGAGATGCCAGCTCCTTTCATTCAGTCAGTAGCTTCAAACATTTCTGGTATATGAAAAACATGTTTTTCAATGGCAAAAATCAATGAATATTGTAAATGCACAAACAGTAATATCTCCACATTGCACGGTGCAATTCTGAAATTTTTAGCTTTTTCCTGTTAATCCTAGCATGATAAAGAAGATTCAAAGAGAGTGAGATGCCAGCTCCTTTCATTCAGTCAGTAGCTTCAAACATTTCTGGTATATGAAAAACGTTTTTCAATGGCAAAAATCAATGAATATTGTAAATGCACAAACAGTAATATCTCCAAATTGCAAGGTGCAATTCTGAAATTTTTTGCTTTTTCCTGCTAATCCTAGCATGATAAAGAAGATTCAAAGAGAGTGAGATGCCAGCTCCTTTCATTCAGTCAGTAGCTTCAAACATTTCTGGTATATGAAAAACATGTTTTTCAATGGCAAAAATCAATGAATATTGTAAATGCACAAACAGTAATATCTCCACATTGCACGGTGCAATTCTGAAATTTTTAGCTTTTTCCTGTTAATCCTAGCATGATAAAGAAGATTCAAAGAGAGTGAGATGCCAGCTCCTTTCATTCAGTCAGTAGCTTCAAACATTTCTGGTATATGAAAAACATGTTTTTCAATGGCAAAAATCAATGAATATTGTAAATGCACAAACAGTAATATCTCCACATTGCAAGGTGCAATTCTGAAATTTTTTGCTTTTTCCTGTTAATCCTAGCATGATAAAGAAGATTCAAAGAGAGTGAGATGCCAGCTCCTTTCATTCAGTCAGTAGCTTCAATCATTTCTGGATGTTTTTCAATGGCAAAAATCAATGAATATTGTAAATGCACAAACAATAATTTCTCCGCATTGCAAGGTGCAATTCTGAAATTTTTTGCTTTTTCCTGCTCCTCTTAGCATGATAAAGAAGATTCAGAGAGTGAGATGCCAGCTCCTTTCATTCAGTCAGTAGCTTCAGTCATTTCTGGACGTTTTTCAATGGCAAAAATCAATGAATATTGTAAATGCACAAACAGTAATTTCTCCGCATTGCAAGGTGCAATTCTGAAATTTTTTGCTTTTTCCTGCTCCTCTTAGCATGATAAAGAAGATTCAAAGAGAGTGAGATGCCAGCTCCTTTCATTCAGTCAGTAGCTTCAAACATTTCTGGTATAAACATTTCTGGACGTTTTTCAATGGCAAAAATCAATGAATATTGTAAATGCACAAACAGTAATATCTCCACATTGCAAGGTGCAATTCTGAAATTTTTTGCTTTTTCCTGCTCCTCTTAGCATGATAAAGAAGATTCAAAGAGAGTGAGATGCCAGCTCCTTTCATTCAGTCAGTAGCTTCAATCATTTCTGGACGTTTTTCAATGGCAAAAATCAATGAATATTGTAAATGCACAAACAGTAATTTCTCCGCATTGCAAGGTGCAATTCTGAAATTTTTTGCTTTTTCCTGCTCCTCTTAGCATGATAAAGAAGATTCAAAGAGAGTGAGATGCCAGCTCCTTTCATTCAGTCAGTAGCTTCAATCATTTCTGGTATATGAATAACATGATGTTTTTCAATGGCAAAAATCAATGAATATTGTAAATGCACAAACAGTAATTTCTCCGCATTGCAAGGTGCAATTCTGAAATTTTTTGCTTTTTCCTGCTCCTCTTAGCATGATAAAGAAGATTCAAAGAGAGTGAGATGCCAGCTCTTTTCCTTCAGTCAGTAGCTTCAATCATTTCTGGACGTTTTTCAATGGCAAAAATCAATGAATATTGTAAATGCACAAACAGTAATTTCTCCGCATTGCAAGGTGCAATTCTGAAATTTTTTGCTTTTTCCTGCTCCTCTTAGCATGATAAAGAAGATTCAAAGAGAGTGAGATGCCAGCTCCTTTCATTCAGTCAGTAGCTTCAGTCATTTCTGGACGTTTTTCAATGGCAAAAATCAATGAATATTGTAAATGCACAAACAGTAATTTCTCCGCATTGCAAGGTGCAATTCTGAAATTTTTTGCTTTTTCCTGCTCCTCTTAGCATGATAAAGAAGATTCAAAGAGAGTGAGATGCCAGCTCCTTTCATTCAGTCAGTAGCTTCAAACATTTCTGGTATAAACATTTCTGGACGTTTTTCAATGGCAAAAATCAATGAATATTGTAAATGCACAAACAGTAATATCTCCACATTGCAAGGTTCAATTCTGAAATTTTTTGCTTTTTCCTGCTAATCCTAGCATGATAAAGAAGATTCAAAGAGAATGAGATGCCAGCTCCTTTCATTCAGTCAGTAGCTTCAAACATTTCTGGTATATGAATAACATGATGTTTTTCAATGGCAAAAATCAATGAATATTGTAAATGCACAAACAGTAATATCTCCATATTGCAAGGTGCAATTCTGAAATTTTTTGCTTTTTCCTGCTAATCCTAGCATGATAAAGAAGATTCAAAGAGAGTGAGATGCCAGCTCCTTTCATTCAGTCAGTAGCTTCAAACATTTCTGGACGTTTTTCAATGGCAAAAATCAATGAATATTGTAAATGCACAAACAGTAATATCTCCACATTGCAAGGTGCAATTCTGAAATTTTTTGCTTTTTCCTGCTAATCCTAGCATGATAAAGAAGATTCAAATAGAGTGAGATGCCAGCTCCTTTCATTCAGTCAGTAGCTTCAAACATTTCTGGACGTTTTTCAATGGCAAAAATCAATGAATATTGTAAATGCACAAACAGTAATATCTCCACATTGCAAGGTTCAATTCTGAAATTTTTTGCTTTTTCCTGCTAATCCTAGCATGATAAAGAAGATTCAAAGAGAATGAGATGCCAGCTCCTTTCATTCAGTCAGTAGCTTCAAACATTTCTGGTATATGAATAACATGATGTTTTTCAATGGCAAAAATCAATGAATATTGTAAATGCACAAACAGTAATATCTCCATATTGCAAGGTGCAATTCTGAAATTTTTTGCTTTTTCCTGCTAATCCTAGCATGATAAAGAAGATTCAAAGAGAGTGAGATGCCAGCTCCTTTCATTCAGTCAGTAGCTTCAAACATTTCTGGACGTTTTTCAATGGCAAAAATCAATGAATATTGTAAATGCACAAACAGTAATATCTCCACATTGCAAGGTGCAATTCTGAAATTTTTTGCTTTTTCCTGCTACTCCTAGCATGATAAAGAAGATTCAAAGAGAGTGAGATGCCAGCTCCTTTCATTCAGTCAGTAGCTTCAAACATTTCTGGACGTTTTTCAATGGCAAAAATCAATGAATATTGTAAATGCACAAACAGTAATATCTCCACATTGCAAGGTGCAATTCTGAAATTTTTTGCTTTTTCCTGCTAATCCTAGCATGATAAAGAAGATTCAAAGAGAGTGAGATGCCAGCTCCTTTCATTCAGTCAGTAGCTTCAAACATTTCTGGTATATGAAAAACATGTTTTTCAATGGCAAAAATCAATGAATATTGTAAATGCACAAACAGTAATATCTCCACATTGCACGGTGCAATTCTGAAATTTTTAGCTTTTTCCTGTTAATCCTAGCATGATAAAGAAGATTCAAAGAGAGTGAGATGCCAGCTCCTTTCATTCAGTCAGTAGCTTCAAACATTTCTGGTATATGAAAAACATGTTTTTCAATGGCAAAAATCAATGAATATTGTAAATGCACAAACAGTAATATCTCCACATTGCAAGGTGCAATTCTGAAATTTTTTGCTTTTTCCTGCTAATCCTAGCATGATAAAGAAGATTCAAAGAGAGTGAGATGCCAGCTCCTTTCATTCAGTCAGTAGCTTCAAACATTTCTGGTATATGAAAAACATGTTTTTCAATGGCAAAAATCAATGAATATTGTAAATGCACAAACAGTAATATCTCCACATTGCACGGTGCAATTCTGAAATTTTTAGCTTTTTCCTGTTAATCCTAGCATGATAAAGAAGATTCAAAGAGAGTGAGATGCCAGCTCCTTTCATTCAGTCAGTAGCTTCAAACATTTCTGGTATATGAAAAACATGTTTTTCAATGGCAAAAATCAATGAATATTGTAAATGCACAAACAGTAATATCTCCACATTGCACGGTGCAATTCTGAAATTTTTAGCTTTTTCCTGTTAATCCTAGCATGATAAAGAAGATTCAAAGAGAGTGAGATGCCAGCTCCTTTCATTCAGTCAGTAGCTTCAAACATTTCTGGTATATGAAAAACATGTTTTTCAATGGCAAAAATCAATGAATATTGTAAATGCACAAACAGTAATATCTCCACATTGCAAGGTGCAATTCTGAAATTTTTTGCTTTTTCCTGCTAATCCTAGCATGATAAAGAAGATTCAAAGAGAGTGAGATGCCAGCTCCTTTCATTCAGTCAGTAGCTTCAAACATTTCTGGTATATGAAAAACATGTTTTTCAATGGCAAAAATCAATGAATATTGTAAATGCACAAACAGTAACATCTCCACATTGCACGGTGCAATTCTGAAATTTTTAGCTTTTTCCTGTTAATCCTAGCATGATAAAGAAGATTCAAAGAGTGAGATGCCAGCTCCTTTCATTCAGTCAGTAGCTTCAAACATTTCTGGTATATGAAAAACATGTTTTTCAATGGCAAAAATCAATGAATATTGTAAATGCACAAACAGTAATATCTCCACATTGCAAGGTGCAATTCTGAAATTTTTTGCTTTTTCCTGTTAATCCTAGCATGATAAAGAAGATTCAAAGAGAGTGAGATGCCAGCTCCTTTCATTCAGTCAGTAGCTTCAAACATTTCTGGTATATGAAAAACATGTTTTTCAATGGCAAAAATCAATGAATATTGTAAATGCACAAACAGTAATATCTCCACATTGCACGGTGCAATTCTGAAATTTTTAGCTTTTTCCTGTTAATCCTAGCATGATAAAGAAGATTCAAAGAGAGTGAGATGCCAGCTCCTTTCATTCAGTCAGTAGCTTCAAACATTTCTGGTATATGAAAAACATGTTTTTCAATGGCAAAAATCAATGAATATTGTAAATGCACAAACAGTAATATCTCCACATTGCAAGGTGCAATTCTGAAATTCTTTGCTTTTTCCTGTTAATCCTAGCATGATAAAGAAGATTCAAAGAGAGTGAGATGCCAGCTCCTTTCATTCAGTCAGTAGCTTCAAACATTTCTGGTATATGAAAAACATGTTTTTCAATGGCAAAAATCAATGAATATTGTAAATGCACAAACAGTAATATCTCCACATTGCAAGGTGCAATTCTGAAATTTTTTGCTTTTTCCTGCTAATCCTAGCATGATAAAGAAGATTCAAAGAGAGTGAGATGCCAGCTCCTTTCATTCAGTCAGTAGCTTCAAACATTTCTGGTATATGAAAAACATGTTTTTCAATGGCAAAAATCAATGAATATTGTAAATGCACAAACAGTAATATCTCCACATTGCACGGTGCAATTCTGAAATTTTTAGCTTTTTCCTGTTAATCCTAGCATGATAAAGAAGATTCAAAGAGAGTGAGATGCCAGCTCCTTTCATTCAGTCAGTAGCTTCAAACATTTCTGGTATATGAAAAACATGTTTTTCAATGGCAAAAATCAATGAATATTGTAAATGCACAAACAGTAATATCTCCACATTGCAAGGTGCAATTCTGAAATTTTTTGCTTTTTCCTGCTAATCCTAGCATGATAAAGAAGATTCAAAGAGAGTGAAATGCCAGCTCCTTTCATTCAGTCAGTAGCTTCAAACATTTCTGGTATATGAAAAACATGTTTTTCAATGGCAAAAATCAATGAATATTGTAAATGCACAAACAGTAATATCTCCACATTGCACGGTGCAATTCTGAAATTTTTAGCTTTTTCCTGTTAATCCTAGCATGATAAAGAAGATTCAAAGAGAGTGAGATGCCAGCTCCTTTCATTCAGTCAGTAGCTTCAAACATTTCTGGTATATGAAAAACATGTTTTTCAATGGCAAAAATCAATGAATATTGTAAATGCACAAACAGTAATATCTCCACATTGCAAGGTGCAATTCTGAAATTTTTTGCTTTTTCCTGTTAATCCTAGCATGATAAAGAAGATTCAAAGAGAGTGAGATGCCAGCTCCTTTCATTCAGTCAGTAGCTTCAAACATTTCTGGTATATGAAAAACATGTTTTTCAATGGCAAAAATCAATGAATATTGTAAATGCACAAACAGTAATATCTCCACATTGCAAGGTGCAATTCTGAAATTTTTTGCTTTTTCCTGCTAATCCTAGCATGATAAAGAAGATTCAAAGAGAGTGAGATGCCAGCTCCTTTCATTCAGTCAGTAGCTTCAAACATTTCTGGTATATGAAAAACATGTTTTTCAATGGCAAAAATAAATGAATATTGTAAATGCACAAACAGTAATATCTCCACATTGCACGGTGCAATTCTGAAATTTTTAGCTTTTTCCTGTTAATCCTAGCATGATAAAGAAGATTCAAAGAGAGTGAGATGCCAGCTCCTTTCATTCAGTCAGTAGCTTCAAACATTTCTGGTATATGAAAAACATGTTTTTCAATGGCAAAAATCAATGAATATTGTAAATGCACAAACAGTAATATCTCCACATTGCAAGGTGCAATTCTGAAATTTTTTGCTTTTTCCTGCTAATCCTAGCATGATAAAGAAGATTCAAAGAGAGTGAGATGCCAGCTCCTTTCATTCAGTCAGTAGCTTCAAACATTTCTGGTATATGAAAAACATGTTTTTCAATGGCAAAAATCAATGAATATTGTAAATGCACAAACAGTAATATCTCCACATTGCACGGTACAATTCTGAAATTTTTAGCTTTTTCCTGTTAATCCTAGCATGATAAAGAAGATTCAAAGAGAGTGAGATGCCAGCTCCTTTCATTGTCAGTAGCTTCAAACATTTCTGGTATATGAAAAACATGTTTTTCAATGGCAAAAATCAATGAATATTGTAAATGCACAAACAGTAATATCTCCACATTGCAAGGTGCAATTCTGAAATTTTTTGCTTTTTCCTGCTAATCCTAGCATGATAAAGAAGATTCAAAGAGAGTGAGATGCCAGCTCCTTTCATTCAGTCAGTAGCTTCAAACATTTCTGGTATATGAAAAACATGTTTTTCAATGGCAAAAATCAATGAATATTGTAAATGCACAAACAGTAATATCTCCACATTGCAAGGTGCAATTCTGAAATTTTTTGCTTTTTCCTGTTAATCCTAGCATGATAAAGAAGATTCAAAGAGAGTGAGATGCCAGCTCCTTTCATTCAGTCAGTAGCTTCAAACATTTCTGGTATATGAAAAACATGTTTTTCAATGGCAAAAATCAATGAATATTGTAAATGCACAAACAGTAATATCTCCACATTGCAAGGTGCAATTCTGAAATTTTTTGCTTTTTCCTGCTAATCCTAGCATGATAAAGAAGATTCAAAGAGAGTGAGATGCCAGCTCCTTTCATTCAGTCAGTAGCTTCAAACATTTCTGGTATATGAAAAACATGTTTTTCAATGGCAAAAATCAATGAATATTGTAAATGCACAAACAGTAATATCTCCACATTGCACGGTGCAATTCTGAAATTTTTAGCTTTTTCCTGTTAATCCTAGCATGATAAAGAAGATTCAAAGAGAGTGAGATGCCAGCTCCTTTCATTCAGTCAGTAGCTTCAAACATTTCTGGTATATGAAAAACGTTTTTCAATGGCAAAAATCAATGAATATTGTAAATGCACAAACAGTAATATCTCCAAATTGCAAGGTGCAATTCTGAAATTTTTTGCTTTTTCCTGCTAATCCTAGCATGATAAAGAAGATTCAAAGAGAGTGAGATGCCAGCTCCTTTCATTCAGTCAGTAGCTTCAAACATTTCTGGTATATGAAAAACATGTTTTTCAATGGCAAAAATCAATGAATATTGTAAATGCACAAACAGTAATATCTCCACATTGCACGGTGCAATTCTGAAATTTTTAGCTTTTTCCTGTTAATCCTAGCATGATAAAGAAGATTCAAAGAGAGTGAGATGCCAGCTCCTTTCATTCAGTCAGTAGCTTCAAACATTTCTGGTATATGAAAAACATGTTTTTCAATGGCAAAAATCAATGAATATTGTAAATGCACAAACAGTAATATCTCCACATTGCAAGGTGCAATTCTGAAATTTTTTGCTTTTTCCTGTTAATCCTAGCATGATAAAGAAGATTCAAAGAGAGTGAGATGCCAGCTCCTTTCATTCAGTCAGTAGCTTCAATCATTTCTGGATGTTTTTCAATGGCAAAAATCAATGAATATTGTAAATGCACAAACAATAATTTCTCCGCATTGCAAGGTGCAATTCTGAAATTTTTTGCTTTTTCCTGCTCCTCTTAGCATGATAAAGAAGATTCAGAGAGTGAGATGCCAGCTCCTTTCATTCAGTCAGTAGCTTCAGTCATTTCTGGACGTTTTTCAATGGCAAAAATCAATGAATATTGTAAATGCACAAACAGTAATTTCTCCGCATTGCAAGGTGCAATTCTGAAATTTTTTGCTTTTTCCTGCTCCTCTTAGCATGATAAAGAAGATTCAAAGAGAGTGAGATGCCAGCTCCTTTCATTCAGTCAGTAGCTTCAAACATTTCTGGTATAAACATTTCTGGACGTTTTTCAATGGCAAAAATCAATGAATATTGTAAATGCACAAACAGTAATATCTCCACATTGCAAGGTGCAATTCTGAAATTTTTTGCTTTTTCCTGCTCCTCTTAGCATGATAAAGAAGATTCAAAGAGAGTGAGATGCCAGCTCCTTTCATTCAGTCAGTAGCTTCAATCATTTCTGGACGTTTTTCAATGGCAAAAATCAATGAATATTGTAAATGCACAAACAGTAATTTCTCCGCATTGCAAGGTGCAATTCTGAAATTTTTTGCTTTTTCCTGCTCCTCTTAGCATGATAAAGAAGATTCAAAGAGAGTGAGATGCCAGCTCCTTTCATTCAGTCAGTAGCTTCAATCATTTCTGGTATATGAATAACATGATGTTTTTCAATGGCAAAAATCAATGAATATTGTAAATGCACAAACAGTAATTTCTCCGCATTGCAAGGTGCAATTCTGAAATTTTTTGCTTTTTCCTGCTCCTCTTAGCATGATAAAGAAGATTCAAAGAGAGTGAGATGCCAGCTCTTTTCCTTCAGTCAGTAGCTTCAATCATTTCTGGACGTTTTTCAATGGCAAAAATCAATGAATATTGTAAATGCACAAACAGTAATATCTCCACATTGCACGGTGCAATTCTGAAATTTTTAGCTTTTTCCTGTTAATCCTAGCATGATAAAGAAGATTCAAAGAGAGTGAGATGCCAGCTCCTTTCATTCAGTCAGTAGCTTCAAACATTTCTGGTATATGAAAAACATGTTTTTCAATGGCAAAAATCAATGAATATTGTAAATGCACAAACAGTAATATCTCCACATTGCACGGTGCAATTCTGAAATTTTTAGCTTTTTCCTGTTAATCCTAGCATGATAAAGAAGATTCAAAGAGAGTGAGATGCCAGCTCCTTTCATTCAGTCAGTAGCTTCAAACATTTCTGGTATATGAAAAACATGTTTTTCAATGGCAAAAATCAATGAATATTGTAAATGCACAAACAGTAATATCTCCACATTGCAAGGTGCAATTCTGAAATTTTTTGCTTTTTCCTGCTAATCCTAGCATGATAAAGAAGATTCAAAGAGAGTGAGATGCCAGCTCCTTTCATTCAGTCAGTAGCTTCAAACATTTCTGGTATATGAAAAACATGTTTTTCAATGGCAAAAATCAATGAATATTGTAAATGCACAAACAGTAATATCTCCACATTGCACGGTGCAATTCTGAAATTTTTAGCTTTTTCCTGTTAATCCTAGCATGATAAAGAAGATTCAAAGAGTGAGATGCCAGCTCCTTTCATTCAGTCAGTAGCTTCAAACATTTCTGGTATATGAAAAACATGTTTTTCAATGGCAAAAATCAATGAATATTGTAAATGCACAAACAGTAATATCTCCACATTGCAAGGTGCAATTCTGAAATTTTTTGCTTTTTCCTGTTAATCCTAGCATGATAAAGAAGATTCAAAGAGAGTGAGATGCCAGCTCCTTTCATTCAGTCAGTAGCTTCAAACATTTCTGGTATATGAAAAACATGTTTTTCAATGGCAAAAATCAATGAATATTGTAAATGCACAAACAGTAATATCTCCACATTGCACGGTGCAATTCTGAAATTTTTAGCTTTTTCCTGTTAATCCTAGCATGATAAAGAAGATTCAAAGAGAGTGAGATGCCAGCTCCTTTCATTCAGTCAGTAGCTTCAAACATTTCTGGTATATGAAAAACATGTTTTTCAATGGCAAAAATCAATGAATATTGTAAATGCACAAACAGTAATATCTCCACATTGCAAGGTGCAATTCTGAAATTCTTTGCTTTTTCCTGTTAATCCTAGCATGATAAAGAAGATTCAAAGAGAGTGAGATGCCAGCTCCTTTCATTCAGTCAGTAGCTTCAAACATTTCTGGTATATGAAAAACATGTTTTTCAATGGCAAAAATCAATGAATATTGTAAATGCACAAACAGTAATATCTCCACATTGCAAGGTGCAATTCTGAAATTTTTTGCTTTTTCCTGCTAATCCTAGCATGATAAAGAAGATTCAAAGAGAGTGAGATGCCAGCTCCTTTCATTCAGTCAGTAGCTTCAAACATTTCTGGTATATGAAAAACATGTTTTTCAATGGCAAAAATCAATGAATATTGTAAATGCACAAACAGTAATATCTCCACATTGCACGGTGCAATTCTGAAATTTTTAGCTTTTTCCTGTTAATCCTAGCATGATAAAGAAGATTCAAAGAGAGTGAGATGCCAGCTCCTTTCATTCAGTCAGTAGCTTCAAACATTTCTGGTATATGAAAAACATGTTTTTCAATGGCAAAAATCAATGAATATTGTAAATGCACAAACAGTAATATCTCCACATTGCAAGGTGCAATTCTGAAATTTTTTGCTTTTTCCTGCTAATCCTAGCATGATAAAGAAGATTCAAAGAGAGTGAGATGCCAGCTCCTTTCATTCAGTCAGTAGCTTCAAACATTTCTGGTATATGAAAAACATGTTTTTCAATGGCAAAAATCAATGAATATTGTAAATGCACAAACAGTAATATCTCCACATTGCACGGTGCAATTCTGAAATTTTTAGCTTTTTCCTGTTAATCCTAGCATGATAAAGAAGATTCAAAGAGAGTGAGATGCCAGCTCCTTTCATTCAGTCAGTAGCTTCAAACATTTCTGGTATATGAAAAACATGTTTTTCAATGGCAAAAATCAATGAATATTGTAAATGCACAAACAGTAATATCTCCACATTGCAAGGTGCAATTCTGAAATTTTTTGCTTTTTCCTGTTAATCCTAGCATGATAAAGAAGATTCAAAGAGAGTGAGATGCCAGCTCCTTTCATTCAGTCAGTAGCTTCAAACATTTCTGGTATATGAAAAACATGTTTTTCAATGGCAAAAATCAATGAATATTGTAAATGCACAAACAGTAATATCTCCACATTGCAAGGTGCAATTCTGAAATTTTTTGCTTTTTCCTGCTAATCCTAGCATGATAAAGAAGATTCAAAGAGAGTGAGATGCCAGCTCCTTTCATTCAGTCAGTAGCTTCAAACATTTCTGGTATATGAAAAACATGTTTTTCAATGGCAAAAATCAATGAATATTGTAAATGCACAAACAGTAATATCTCCACATTGCACGGTGCAATTCTGAAATTTTTAGCTTTTTCCTGTTAATCCTAGCATGATAAAGAAGATTCAAAGAGAGTGAGATGCCAGCTCCTTTCATTCAGTCAGTAGCTTCAAACATTTCTGGTATATGAAAAACATGTTTTTCAATGGCAAAAATCAATGAATATTGTAAATGCACAAACAGTAATATCTCCACATTGCAAGGTGCAATTCTGAAATTTTTTGCTTTTTCCTGCTAATCCTAGCATGATAAAGAAGATTCAAAGAGAGTGAGATGCCAGCTCCTTTCATTCAGTCAGTAGCTTCAAACATTTCTGGTATATGAAAAACATGTTTTTCAATGGCAAAAATCAATGAATATTGTAAATGCACAAACAGTAATATCTCCACATTGCACGGTACAATTCTGAAATTTTTAGCTTTTTCCTGTTAATCCTAGCATGATAAAGAAGATTCAAAGAGAGTGAGATGCCAGCTCCTTTCATTGTCAGTAGCTTCAAACATTTCTGGTATATGAAAAACATGTTTTTCAATGGCAAAAATCAATGAATATTGTAAATGCACAAACAGTAATATCTCCACATTGCAAGGTGCAATTCTGAAATTTTTTGCTTTTTCCTGCTAATCCTAGCATGATAAAGAAGATTCAAAGAGAGTGAGATGCCAGCTCCTTTCATTCAGTCAGTAGCTTCAAACATTTCTGGTATATGAAAAACATGTTTTTCAATGGCAAAAATCAATGAATATTGTAAATGCACAAACAGTAATATCTCCACATTGCAAGGTGCAATTCTGAAATTTTTTGCTTTTTCCTGTTAATCCTAGCATGATAAAGAAGATTCAAAGAGAGTGAGATGCCAGCTCCTTTCATTCAGTCAGTAGCTTCAAACATTTCTGGTATATGAAAAACATGTTTTTCAATGGCAAAAATCAATGAATATTGTAAATGCACAAACAGTAATATCTCCACATTGCAAGGTGCAATTCTGAAATTTTTTGCTTTTTCCTGCTAATCCTAGCATGATAAAGAAGATTCAAAGAGAGTGAGATGCCAGCTCCTTTCATTCAGTCAGTAGCTTCAAACATTTCTGGTATATGAAAAACATGTTTTTCAATGGCAAAAATCAATGAATATTGTAAATGCACAAACAGTAATATCTCCACATTGCACGGTGCAATTCTGAAATTTTTAGCTTTTTCCTGTTAATCCTAGCATGATAAAGAAGATTCAAAGAGAGTGAGATGCCAGCTCCTTTCATTCAGTCAGTAGCTTCAAACATTTCTGGTATATGAAAAACGTTTTTCAATGGCAAAAATCAATGAATATTGTAAATGCACAAACAGTAATATCTCCAAATTGCAAGGTGCAATTCTGAAATTTTTTGCTTTTTCCTGCTAATCCTAGCATGATAAAGAAGATTCAAAGAGAGTGAGATGCCAGCTCCTTTCATTCAGTCAGTAGCTTCAAACATTTCTGGTATATGAAAAACATGTTTTTCAATGGCAAAAATCAATGAATATTGTAAATGCACAAACAGTAATATCTCCACATTGCACGGTGCAATTCTGAAATTTTTAGCTTTTTCCTGTTAATCCTAGCATGATAAAGAAGATTCAAAGAGAGTGAGATGCCAGCTCCTTTCATTCAGTCAGTAGCTTCAAACATTTCTGGTATATGAAAAACATGTTTTTCAATGGCAAAAATCAATGAATATTGTAAATGCACAAACAGTAATATCTCCACATTGCAAGGTGCAATTCTGAAATTTTTTGCTTTTTCCTGTTAATCCTAGCATGATAAAGAAGATTCAAAGAGAGTGAGATGCCAGCTCCTTTCATTCAGTCAGTAGCTTCAAACATTTCTGGTATATGAAAAACATGTTTTTCAATGGCAAAAATCAATGAATATTGTAAATGCACAAACAGTAATATCTCCACATTGCAAGGTGCAATTCTGAAATTTTTTGCTTTTTCCTGCTAATCCTAGCATGATAAAGAAGATTCAAAGAGAGTGAGATGCCAGCTCCTTTCATTCAGTCAGTAGCTTCAAACATTTCTGGTATATGAAAAACATGTTTTTCAATGGCAAAAATCAATGAATATTGTAAATGCACAAACAGTAATATCTCCACATTGCACGGTGCAATTCTGAAATTTTTAGCTTTTTCCTGTTAATCCTAGCATGATAAAGAAGATTCAAAGAGAGTGAGATGCCAGCTCCTTTCATTCAGTCAGTAGCTTCAAACATTTCTGGTATATGAAAAACATGTTTTTCAATGGCAAAAATCAATGAATATTGTAAATGCACAAACAGTAATATCTCCACATTGCAAGGTGCAATTCTGAAATTTTTTGCTTTTTCCTGCTAATCCTAGCATGATAAAGAAGATTCAAAGAGAGTGAGATGCCAGCTCCTTTCATTCAGTCAGTAGCTTCAAACATTTCTGGTATATGAAAAACATGTTTTTCAATGGCAAAAATCAATGAATATTGTAAATGCACAAACAGTAATATCTCCACATTGCACGGTGCAATTCTGAAATTTTTAGCTTTTTCCTGTTAATCCTAGCATGATAAAGAAGATTCAAAGAGAGTGAGATGCCAGCTCCTTTCATTCAGTCAGTAGCTTCAAACATTTCTGGTATATGAAAAACATGTTTTTCAATGGCAAAAATCAATGAATATTGTAAATGCACAAACAGTAATATCTCCACATTGCAAGGTGCAATTCTGAAATTTTTTGCTTTTTCCTGCTAATCCTAGCATGATAAAGAAGATTCAAAGAGAGTGAGATGCCAGCTCCTTTCATTCAGTCAGTAGCTTCAAACATTTCTGGTATATGAAAAACATGTTTTTCAATGGCAAAAATCAATGAATATTGTAAATGCACAAACAGTAATATCTCCACATTGCACGGTGCAATTCTGAAATTTATAGCTTTTTCCTGTTAATCCTAGCATGATAAAGAAGATTCAAAGAGAGTGAGATGCCAGCTCCTTTCATTCAGTCAGTAGCTTCAAACATTTCTGGTATATGAAAAACGTTTTTCAATGGCAAAAATCAATGAATATTGTAAATGCACAAACAGTAATATCTCCACATTGCAAGGTGCAATTCTGAAATTTTTTGCTTTTTCCTGTTAATCCTAGCATGATAAAGAAGATTCAAAGAGAGTGAGATGCCAGCTCCTTTCATTCAGTCAGTAGCTTCAAACATTTCTGGTATATGAAAAACATGTTTTTCAATGGCAAAAATCAATGAATATTGTAAATGCACAAACAGTAATATCTCCACATTGCAAGGTGCAATTCTGAAATTTTTTGCTTTTTCCTGCTAATCCTAGCATGATAAAGAAGATTCAAAGAGAGTGAGATGCCAGCTCCTTTCATTCAGTCAGTAGCTTCAAACATTTCTGGTATATGAAAAACATGTTTTTCAATGGCAAAAATCAATGAATATTGTAAATGCACAAACAGTAATATCTCCACATTGCACGGTGCAATTCTGAAATTTTTAGCTTTTTCCTGTTAATCCTAGCATGATAAAGAAGATTCAAAGAGAGTGAGATGCCAGCTCCTTTCATTCAGTCAGTAGCTTCAAACATTTCTGGTATATGAAAAACATGTTTTTCAATGGCAAAAATCAATGAATATTGTAAATGCACAAACAGTAATATCTCCACATTGCAAGGTGCAATTCTGAAATTTTTTGCTTTTTCCTGCTAATCCTAGCATGATAAAGAAGATTCAAAGAGAGTGAGATGCCA
>NW_027371336.1:0-28433 GCF_046119375.1 Phyllobates terribilis
TCACTCTCTTTGAATCTTCTTTATCATGCTAGGATTAACAGGAAAAAGCTAAAAATTTCAGAATTGCACCGTGCAATGTGGAGATATTACTGTTTGTGCATTTACAATATTCATTGATTTTTGCCATTGAAAAACATGTTTTTCATATACCAGAAATGTTTGAAGCTACTGACTGAATGAAAGGAGCTGGCATCTCACTCTCTTTGAATCTTCTTTATCATGCTAGGATTAGCAGGAAAAAGCAAAAAATTTCAGAATTGCACCTTGCAATGTGGAGATATTACTGTTTGTGCATTTACAATATTCATTGATTTTTGCCATTGAAAAACATGTTTTTCATATACCAGAAATGTTTGAAGCTACTGACAATGAAAGGAGCTGGCATCTCACTCTCTTTGAATCTTCTTTATCATGCTAGGATTAGCAGGAAAAAGCAAAAAATTTCAGAATTGCACCTTGCAATGTGGAGATATTACTGTTTGTGCATTTACAATATTCATTGATTTTTGCCATTGAAAAACATGTTTTTCATATACCAGAAATGTTTGAAGCTACTGACTGAATGAAAGGAGCTGGCATCTCACTCTCTTTGAATCTTCATTATCATGCTAGGATTAACAGGAAAAAGCTAAAAATTTCAGAATTGCACCGTGCAATGTGGAGATATTACTGTTTGTGCATTTACAATATTCATTGATTTTTGCCATTGAAAAACATGTTTTTCATATACCAGAAATGTTTGAAGCTACTGACTGAATGAAAGGAGCTGGCATCTCACTCTCTTTGAATCTTCTTTATCATGCTAGGATTAGCAGGAAAAAGCAAAAAATTTCAGAATTGCACCTTGCAATGTGGAGATATTACTGTTTGTGCATTTACAATATTCATTGATTTTTGCCATTGAAAAACATGTTTTTCATATACCAGAAATGTTTGAAGCTACTGACTGAATGAAAGGAGCTGGCATCTCACTCTCTTTGAATCTTCTTTATCATGCTAGGATTAACAGGAAAAAGCTAAAAATTTCAGAATTGCACCGTGCAATGTGGAGATATTACTGTTTGTGCATTTACAATATTCATTGATTTTTGCCATTGAAAAACATGTTTTTCATATACCAGAAATGTTTGAAGCTTCTGACTGAATGAAAGGAGCTGGCATCTCACTCCCTTTGAATCTTCTTTATCATGCTAGGATTAGCAGGAAAAAGCAAAAAATTTCAGAATTGCACCTTGCAATGTGGAGATATTACTGTTTGTGCATTTACAATATTCATTGATTTTTGCCATTGAAAAACATGTTTTTCATATACCAGAAATGTTTGAAGCTACTGACTGAATGAAAGGAGCTGGCATCTCACTCTCTTTGAATCTTCTTTATCATGCTAGGATTAACAGGAAAAAGCTAAAAATTTCAGAATTGCACCGTGCAATGTGGAGATATTACTGTTTGTGCATTTACAATATTCATTGATTTTTGCCATTGAAAAACATGTTTTTCATATACCAGAAATGTTTGAAGCTACTGACTGAATGAAAGGAGCTGGCATCTCACTCTCTTTGAATCTTCTTTATCATGCTAGGATTAACAGGAAAAAGCTAAAAATTTCAGAATTGCACCGTGCAATGTGGAGATATTACTGTTTGTGCATTTACAATATTCATTGATTTTTGCCATTGAAAAACATGTTTTTCATATACCAGAAATGTTTGAAGCTACTGACTGAATGAAAGGAGCTGGCATCTCACTCTCTTTGAATCTTCTTTATCATGCTAGGATTAGCAGGAAAAAGCAAAAAATTTCAGAATTGCACCTTGCAATGTGGAGATATTACTGTTTGTGCATTTACAATATTCATTGATTTTTGCCATTGAAAAACATGTTTTTCATATACCAGAAATGTTTGAAGCTACTGACTGAATGAAAGGAGCTGGCATCTCACTCTCTTTGAATCTTCTTTATCATGCTAGGATTAACAGGAAAAAGCTAAAAATTTCAGAATTGCACCGTGCAATGTGGAGATATTACTGTTTGTGCATTTACAATATTCATTGATTTTTGCCATTGAAAAACATGTTTTTCATATACCAGAAATGTTTGAAGCTACTGACTGAATGAAAGGAGCTGGCATCTCACTCTCTTTGAATCTTCTTTATCATGCTAGGATTAGCAGGAAAAAGCAAAAAATTTCAGAATTGCACCTTGCAATGTGGAGATATTACTGTTTGTGCATTTACAATATTCATTGATTTTTGCCATTGAAAAACATGTTTTTCATATACCAGAAATGTTTGAAGCTACTGACTGAATGAAAGGAGCTGGCATCTCACTCTCTTTGAATCTTCTTTATCATGCTAGGATTAACAGGAAAAAGCTAAAAATTTCAGAATTGCACCGTGCAATGTGGAGATATTACTGTTTGTGCATTTACAATATTCATTGATTTTTGCCATTGAAAAACATGTTTTTCATATACCAGAAATGTTTGAAGCTACTGACTGAATGAAAGGAGCTGGCATCTCACTCTCTTTGAATCTTCTTTATCATGCTAGGATTAGCAGGAAAAAGCAAAAAAATTCAGAATTGCACCTTGCAATGTGGAGATATTACTGTTTGTGCATTTACAATATTCATTGATTTTTGCCATTGAAAAACATGTTTTTCATATACCAGAAATGTTTGAAGCTACTGACTGAATGAAAGGAGCTGGCATCTCACTCTCTTTGAATCTTCTTTATCATGCTAGGATTAACAGGAAAAAGCAAAAAATTTCAGAATTGCACCTTGAAATGTGGAGATATTACTGTTTGTGCATTTACAATATTCATTGATTTTTGCCATTGAAAAACATGTTTTTCATATACCAGAAATGTTTGAAGCTACTGACTGAATGAAAGGAGCTGGCATCTCACTCTCTTTGAATCTTCTTTATCATGCTAGGATTAACAGGAAAAAGCTAAAAATTTCAGAATTGCACCGTGCAATGTGGAGATATTACTGTTTGTGCATTTACAATATTCATTGATTTTTGCCATTGAAAAACGTTTTTCATATACCAGAAATGTTTGAAGCTACTGACTGAATGAAAGGAGCTGGCATCTCACTCTCTTTGAATCTTCTTTATCATGCTAGGATTAGCAGGAAAAAGCAAAAAATTTCAGAATTGCACCTTGCAATGTGGAGATATTACTGTTTGTGCATTTACAATATTCATTGATTTTTGCCATTGAAAAACATGTTTTTCATATACCAGAAATGTTTGAAGCTACTGACTGAATGAAAGGAGCTGGCATCTCACTCTCTTTGAATCTTCTTTATCATGCTAGGATTAACAGGAAAAAGCAAAAAATTTCAGAATTGCACCTTGCAATGTGGAGATATTACTGTTTGTGCATTTACAATATTCATTGATTTTTGCCATTGAAAAACATGTTTTTCATATACCAGAAATGTTTGAAGCTACTGACTGAATGAAAGGAGCTGGCATCTCACTCTCTTTGAATCTTCTTTATCATGCTAGGATTAACAGGAAAAAGCAAAAAATTTCAGAATTGCACCGTGCAATGTGGAGATATTACTGTTTGTGCATTTACAATATTCATTGATTTTTGCCATTGAAAAACATGTTTTTCATATACCAGAAATGTTTGAAGCTACTGACTGAATGAAAGGAGCTGGCATCTCACTCTCTTTGAATCTTCTTTATCATGCTAGGATTAGCAGGAAAAAGCAAAAAATTTCAGAATTGCACCTTGCAATGTGGAGATATTACTGTTTGTGCATTTACAATATTCATTGATTTTTGCCATTGAAAAACATGTTTTTCATATACCAGAAATGTTTGAAGCTACTGACTGAATGAAAGGAGCTGGCATCTCACTCTCTTTGAATCTTCTTTATCATGCTAGGATTAACAGGAAAAAGCTAAAAATTTCAGAATTGCACCGTGCAATGTGGAGATATTACTGTTTGTGCATTTACAATATTCATTGATTTTTGCCATTGAAAAACATGTTTTTCATATACCAGAAATGTTTGAAGCTACTGACTGAATGAAAGGAGCTGGCATCTCACTCTCTTTGAATCTTCTTTATCATGCTAGGATTAGCAGGAAAAAGCAAAAAATTTCAGAATTGCACCTTGCAATGTGGAGATATTACTGTTTGTGCATTTACAATATTCATTGATTTTTGCCATTGAAAAACATGTTTTTCATATACCAGAAATGTTTGAAGCTACTGACAATGAAAGGAGCTGGCATCTCACTCTCTTTGAATCTTCTTTATCATGCTAGGATTAGCAGGAAAAAGCAAAAAATTTCAGAATTGCACCTTGCAATGTGGAGATATTACTGTTTGTGCATTTACAATATTCATTGATTTTTGCCATTGAAAAACATGTTTTTCATATACCAGAAATGTTTGAAGCTACTGACTGAATGAAAGGAGCTGGCATCTCACTCTCTTTGAATCTTCATTATCATGCTAGGATTAACAGGAAAAAGCTAAAAATTTCAGAATTGCACCGTGCAATGTGGAGATATTACTGTTTGTGCATTTACAATATTCATTGATTTTTGCCATTGAAAAACATGTTTTTCATATACCAGAAATGTTTGAAGCTACTGACTGAATGAAAGGAGCTGGCATCTCACTCTCTTTGAATCTTCTTTATCATGCTAGGATTAGCAGGAAAAAGCAAAAAATTTCAGAATTGCACCTTGCAATGTGGAGATATTACTGTTTGTGCATTTACAATATTCATTGATTTTTGCCATTGAAAAACGTTTTTCATATACCAGAAATGTTTGAAGCTACTGACTGAATGAAAGGAGCTGGCATCTCACTCTCTTTGAATCTTCTTTATCATGCTAGGATTAACAGGAAAAAGCTAAAAATTTCAGAATTGCACCGTGCAATGTGGAGATATTACTGTTTGTGCATTTACAATATTCATTGATTTTTGCCATTGAAAAACATGTTTTTCATATACCAGAAATGTTTGAAGCTACTGACTGAATGAAAGGAGCTGGCATCTCACTCTCTTTGAATCTTCTTTATCATGCTAGGATTAGCAGGAAAAAGCAAAAAATTTCAGAATTGCACCTTGCAATGTGGAGATATTACTGTTTGTGCATTTACAATATTCATTGATTTTTGCCATTGAAAAACATGTTTTTCATATACCAGAAATGTTTGAAGCTACTGACTGAATGAAAGGAGCTGGCATCTCACTCTCTTTGAATCTTCTTTATCATGCTAGGATTAACAGGAAAAAGCTAAAAATTTCAGAATTGCACCGTGCAATGTGGAGATATTACTGTTTGTGCATTTACAATATTCATTGATTTTTGCCATTGAAAAACATGTTTTTCATATACCAGAAATGTTTGAAGCTACTGACTGAATGAAAGGAGCTGGCATCTCACTCTCTTTGAATCTTCTTTATCATGCTAGGATTAGCAGGAAAAAGCAAAAAATTTCAGAATTGCACCTTGCAATGTGGAGATATTACTGTTTGTGCATTTACAATATTCATTGATTTTTGCCATTGAAAAACATGTTTTTCATATACCAGAAATGTTTGAAGCTACTGACTGAATGAAAGGAGCTGGCATCTCACTCTCTTTGAATCTTCTTTATCATGCTAGGATTAACAGGAAAAAGCTAAAAATTTCAGAATTGCACCGTGCAATGTGGAGATATTACTGTTTGTGCATTTACAATATTCATTGATTTTTGCCATTGAAAAACATGTTTTTCATATACCAGAAATGTTTGAAGCTACTGACTGAATGAAAGGAGCTGGCATCTCACTCTCTTTGAATCTTCTTTATCATGCTAGGATTAACAGGAAAAAGCTAAAAATTTCAGAATTGCACCGTGCAATGTGGAGATATTACTGTTTGTGCATTTACAATATTCATTGATTTTTGCCATTGAAAAACATGTTTTTCATATACCAGAAATGTTTGAAGCTACTGACTGAATGAAAGGAGCTGGCATCTCACTCTCTTTGAATCTTCTTTATCATGCTAGGATTAGCAGGAAAAAGCAAAAAATTTCAGAATTGCACCTTGCAATGTGGAGATATTACTGTTTGTGCATTTACAATATTCATTGATTTTTGCCATTGAAAAACATGTTTTTCATATACCAGAAATGTTTGAAGCTACTGACTGAATGAAAGGAGCTGGCATCTCACTCTCTTTGAATCTTCTTTATCATGCTAGGATTAACAGGAAAAAGCTAAAAATTTCAGAATTGCACCGTGCAATGTGGAGATATTACTGTTTGTGCATTTACAATATTCATTGATTTTTGCCATTGAAAAACATGTTTTTCATATACCAGAAATGTTTGAAGCTACTGACTGAATGAAAGGAGCTGGCATCTCACTCTCTTTGAATCTTCTTTATCATGCTAGGATTAACAGGAAAAAGCTAAAAATTTCAGAATTGCACCGTGCAATGTGGAGATATTACTGTTTGTGCATTTACAATATTCATTGATTTTTGCCATTGAAAAACATGTTTTTCATATACCAGAAATGTTTGAAGCTTCTGACTGAATGAAAGGAGCTGGCATCTCACTCTCTTTGAATCTTCTTTATCATGCTAGGATTAGCAGGAAAAAGCAAAAAATTTCAGAATTGCACCTTGCAATGTGGAGATATTACTGTTTGTGCATTTACAATATTCATTGATTTTTGCCATTGAAAAACATGTTTTTCATATACCAGAAATGTTTGAAGCTACTGACTGAATGAAAGGAGCTGGCATCTCACTCTCTTTGAATCTTCTTTATCATGCTAGGATTAACAGGAAAAAGCTAAAAATTTCAGAATTGCACCGTGCAATGTGGAGATATTACTGTTTGTGCATTTACAATATTCATTGATTTTTGCCATTGAAAAACATGTTTTTCATATACCAGAAATGTTTGAAGCTACTGACTGAATGAAAGGAGCTGGCATCTCACTCTCTTTGAATCTTCTTTATCATGCTAGGATTAGCAGGAAAAAGCAAAAAAATTCAGAATTGCACCTTGCAATGTGGAGATATTACTGTTTGTGCATTTACAATATTCATTGATTTTTGCCATTGAAAAACATGTTTTTCATATACCAGAAATGTTTGAAGCTACTGACTGAATGAAAGGAGCTGGCATCTCACTCTCTTTGAATCTTCTTTATCATGCTAGGATTAACAGGAAAAAGCAAAAAATTTCAGAATTGCACCTTGAAATGTGGAGATATTACTGTTTGTGCATTTACAATATTCATTGATTTTTGCCATTGAAAAACATGTTTTTCATATACCAGAAATGTTTGAAGCTACTGACTGAATGAAAGGAGCTGGCATCTCACTCTCTTTGAATCTTCTTTATCATGCTAGGATTAGCAGGAAAAAGCAAAAAATTTCAGAATTGCACCTTGCAATGTGGAGATATTACTGTTTGTGCATTTACAATATTCATTGATTTTTGCCATTGAAAAACATGTTTTTCATATACCAGAAATGTTTGAAGCTACTGACTGAATGAAAGGAGCTGGCATCTCACTCTCTTTGAATCTTCTTTATCATGCTAGGATTAGCAGGAAAAAGCAAAAAATTTCAGAATTGCACCTTGCAATGTGGAGATATTACTGTTTGTGCATTTACAATATTCATTGATTTTTGCCATTGAAAAACATGTTTTTCATATACCAGAAATGTTTGAAGCTACTGACTGAATGAAAGGAGCTGGCATCTCACTCTCTTTGAATCTTCTTTATCATGCTAGGATTAACAGGAAAAAGCAAAAAATTTCAGAATTGCACCTTGCAATGTGGAGATATTACTGTTTGTGCATTTACAATATTCATTGATTTTTGCCATTGAAAAACATGTTTTTCATATACCAGAAATGTTTGAAGCTACTGACTGAATGAAAGGAGCTGGCATCTCACTCTCTTTGAATCTTCTTTATCATGCTAGGATTAACAGGAAAAAGCTAAAAATTTCAGAATTGCACCGTGCAATGTGGAGATATTACTGTTTGTGCATTTACAATATTCATTGATTTTTGCCATTGAAAAACATGTTTTTCATATACCAGAAATGTTTGAAGCTACTGACTGAATGAAAGGAGCTGGCATCTCACTCTCTTTGAATCTTCTTTATCATGCTAGGATTAGCAGGAAAAAGCAAAAAATTTCAGAATTGCACCTTGCAATGTGGAGATATTACTGTTTGTGCATTTACAATATTCATTGATTTTTGCCATTGAAAAACATGTTTTTCATATACCAGAAATGTTTGAAGCTACTGACTGAATGAAAGGAGCTGGCATCTCACTCTCTTTGAATCTTCTTTATCATGCTAGGATTAACAGGAAAAAGCTAAAAATTTCAGAATTGCACCGTGCAATGTGGAGATATTACTGTTTGTGCATTTACATTATTCATTGATTTTTGCCATTGAAAAACGTTTTTCATATACCAGAAATGTTTGAAGCTTCTGACTGAATGAAAGGAGCTGGCATCTCACTCTCTTTGAATCTTCTTTATCATGCTAGGATTAGCAGGAAAAAGCAAAAAATTTCAGAATTGCACCTTGCAATGTGGAGATATTACTGTTTGTGCATTTACAATATTCATTGATTTTTGCCATTGAAAAACATGTTTTTCATATACCAGAAATGTTTGAAGCTACTGACTGAATGAAAGGAGCTGGCATCTCACTCTCTTTGAATCTTCTTTATCATGCTAGGATTAACAGGAAAAAGCTAAAAATTTCAGAATTGCACCGTGCAATGTGGAGATATTACTGTTTGTGCATTTACAATATTCATTGATTTTTGACTTTGAAAAACATGTTTTTCATATACCAGAAATGTTTGAAGCTACTGACTGAATGAAAGGAGCTGGCATCTCACTCTCTTTGAATCTTCTTTATCATGCTAGGATTAACAGGAAAAAGCTAAAAATTTCAGAATTGCACCGTGCAATGTGGAGATATTACTGTTTGTGCATTTACAATATTCATTGATTTTTGCCATTGAAAAACATGTTTTTCATATACCAGAAATGTTTGAAGCTACTGACTGAATGAAAGGAGCTGGCATCTCACTCTCTTTGAATCTTCTTTATCATGCTAGGATTAGCAGGAAAAAGCAAAAAATTTCAGAATTGCACCTTGCAATGTGGAGATATTACTGTTTGTGCATTTACAATATTCATTGATTTTTGCCATTGAAAAACATGTTTTTCATATACCAGAAATGTTTGAAGCTACTGACTGAATGAAAGGAGCTGGCATCTCACTCTCTTTGAATCTTCTTTATCATGCTAGGATTAACAGGAAAAAGCTAAAAATTTCAGAATTGCACCGTGCAATGTGGAGATATTACTGTTTGTGCATTTACAATATTCATTGATTTTTGCCATTGAAAAACATGTTTTTCATATACCAGAAATGTTTGAAGCTACTGACTGAATGAAAGGAGCTGGCATCTCACTCTCTTTGAATCTTCTTTATCATGCTAGGATTAACAGGAAAAAGCTAAAAATTTCAGAATTGCACCGTGCAATGTGGAGATATTACTGTTTGTGCATTTACAATATTCATTGATTTTTGCCATTGAAAAACATGTTTTTCATATACCAGAAATGTTTGAAGCTTCTGACTGAATGAAAGGAGCTGGCATCTCACTCTCTTTGAATCTTCTTTATCATGCTAGGATTAGCAGGAAAAAGCAAAAAATTTCAGAATTGCACCTTGCAATGTGGAGATATTACTGTTTGTGCATTTACAATATTCATTGATTTTTGCCATTGAAAAACATGTTTTTCATATACCAGAAATGTTTGAAGCTACTGACTGAATGAAAGGAGCTGGCATCTCACTCTCTTTGAATCTTCTTTATCATGCTAGGATTAACAGGAAAAAGCTAAAAATTTCAGAATTGCACCGTGCAATGTGGAGATATTACTGTTTGTGCATTTACAATATTCATTGATTTTTGCCATTGAAAAACATGTTTTTCATATACCAGAAATGTTTGAAGCTACTGACTGAATGAAAGGAGCTGGCATCTCACTCTCTTTGAATCTTCTTTATCATGCTAGGATTAGCAGGAAAAAGCAAAAAAATTCAGAATTGCACCTTGCAATGTGGAGATATTACTGTTTGTGCATTTACAATATTCATTGATTTTTGCCATTGAAAAACATGTTTTTCATATACCAGAAATGTTTGAAGCTACTGACTGAATGAAAGGAGCTGGCATCTCACTCTCTTTGAATCTTCTTTATCATGCTAGGATTAACAGGAAAAAGCAAAAAATTTCAGAATTGCACCTTGAAATGTGGAGATATTACTGTTTGTGCATTTACAATATTCATTGATTTTTGCCATTGAAAAACATGTTTTTCATATACCAGAAATGTTTGAAGCTACTGACTGAATGAAAGGAGCTGGCATCTCACTCTCTTTGAATCTTCTTTATCATGCTAGGATTAACAGGAAAAAGCTAAAAATTTCAGAATTGCACCGTGCAATGTGGAGATATTACTGTTTGTGCATTTACAATATTCATTGATTTTTGCCATTGAAAAACGTTTTTCATATACCAGAAATGTTTGAAGCTACTGACTGAATGAAAGGAGCTGGCATCTCACTCTCTTTGAATCTTCTTTATCATGCTAGGATTAGCAGGAAAAAGCAAAAAATTTCAGAATTGCACCTTGCAATGTGGAGATATTACTGTTTGTGCATTTACAATATTCATTGATTTTTGCCATTGAAAAACATGTTTTTCATATACCAGAAATGTTTGAAGCTACTGACTGAATGAAAGGAGCTGGCATCTCACTCTCTTTGAATCTTCTTTATCATGCTAGGATTAACAGGAAAAAGCAAAAAATTTCAGAATTGCACCTTGCAATGTGGAGATATTACTGTTTGTGCATTTACAATATTCATTGATTTTTGCCATTGAAAAACATGTTTTTCATATACCAGAAATGTTTGAAGCTACTGACTGAATGAAAGGAGCTGGCATCTCACTCTCTTTGAATCTTCTTTATCATGCTAGGATTAACAGGAAAAAGCAAAAAATTTCAGAATTGCACCGTGCAATGTGGAGATATTACTGTTTGTGCATTTACAATATTCATTGATTTTTGCCATTGAAAAACATGTTTTTCATATACCAGAAATGTTTGAAGCTACTGACTGAATGAAAGGAGCTGGCATCTCACTCTCTTTGAATCTTCTTTATCATGCTAGGATTAGCAGGAAAAAGCAAAAAATTTCAGAATTGCACCTTGCAATGTGGAGATATTACTGTTTGTGCATTTACAATATTCATTGATTTTTGCCATTGAAAAACATGTTTTTCATATACCAGAAATGTTTGAAGCTACTGACTGAATGAAAGGAGCTGGCATCTCACTCTCTTTGAATCTTCTTTATCATGCTAGGATTAACAGGAAAAAGCTAAAAATTTCAGAATTGCACCGTGCAATGTGGAGATATTACTGTTTGTGCATTTACAATATTCATTGATTTTTGCCATTGAAAAACATGTTTTTCATATACCAGAAATGTTTGAAGCTACTGACTGAATGAAAGGAGCTGGCATCTCACTCTCTTTGAATCTTCTTTATCATGCTAGGATTAGCAGGAAAAAGCAAAAAATTTCAGAATTGCACCTTGCAATGTGGAGATATTACTGTTTGTGCATTTACAATATTCATTGATTTTTGCCATTGAAAAACATGTTTTTCATATACCAGAAATGTTTGAAGCTACTGACAATGAAAGGAGCTGGCATCTCACTCTCTTTGAATCTTCTTTATCATGCTAGGATTAGCAGGAAAAAGCAAAAAATTTCAGAATTGCACCTTGCAATGTGGAGATATTACTGTTTGTGCATTTACAATATTCATTGATTTTTGCCATTGAAAAACATGTTTTTCATATACCAGAAATGTTTGAAGCTACTGACTGAATGAAAGGAGCTGGCATCTCACTCTCTTTGAATCTTCATTATCATGCTAGGATTAACAGGAAAAAGCTAAAAATTTCAGAATTGCACCGTGCAATGTGGAGATATTACTGTTTGTGCATTTACAATATTCATTGATTTTTGCCATTGAAAAACATGTTTTTCATATACCAGAAATGTTTGAAGCTACTGACTGAATGAAAGGAGCTGGCATCTCACTCTCTTTGAATCTTCTTTATCATGCTAGGATTAGCAGGAAAAAGCAAAAAATTTCAGAATTGCACCTTGCAATGTGGAGATATTACTGTTTGTGCATTTACAATATTCATTGATTTTTGCCATTGAAAAACATGTTTTTCATATACCAGAAATGTTTGAAGCTACTGAATGAATGAAAGGAGCTGGCATCTCACTCTCTTTGAATCTTCTTTATCATGCTAGGATTAACAGGAAAAAGCTAAAAATTTCAGAATTGCACCGTGCAATGTGGAGATATTACTGTTTGTGCATTTACAATATTCATTGATTTTTGCCATTGAAAAACATGTTTTTCATATACCAGAAATGTTTGAAGCTTCTGACTGAATGAAAGGAGCTGGCATCTCACTCCCTTTGAATCTTCTTTATCATGCTAGGATTAGCAGGAAAAAGCAAAAAATTTCAGAATTGCACCTTGCAATGTGGAGATATTACTGTTTGTGCATTTACAATATTCATTGATTTTTGCCATTGAAAAACATGTTTTTCATATACCAGAAATGTTTGAAGCTACTGACTGAATGAAAGGAGCTGGCATCTCACTCTCTTTGAATCTTCTTTATCATGCTAGGATTAACAGGAAAAAGCTAAAAATTTCAGAATTGCACCGTGCAATGTGGAGATATTACTGTTTGTGCATTTACAATATTCATTGATTTTTGCCATTGAAAAACATGTTTTTCATATACCAGAAATGTTTGAAGCTACTGACTGAATGAAAGGAGCTGGCATCTCACTCTCTTTGAATCTTCTTTATCATGCTAGGATTAACAGGAAAAAGCTAAAAATTTCAGAATTGCACCGTGCAATGTGGAGATATTACTGTTTGTGCATTTACAATATTCATTGATTTTTGCCATTGAAAAACATGTTTTTCATATACCAGAAATGTTTGAAGCTACTGACTGAATGAAAGGAGCTGGCATCTCACTCTCTTTGAATCTTCTTTATCATGCTAGGATTAGCAGGAAAAAGCAAAAAATTTCAGAATTGCACCTTGCAATGTGGAGATATTACTGTTTGTGCATTTACAATATTCATTGATTTTTGCCATTGAAAAACATGTTTTTCATATACCAGAAATGTTTGAAGCTACTGACTGAATGAAAGGAGCTGGCATCTCACTCTCTTTGAATCTTCTTTATCATGCTAGGATTAACAGGAAAAAGCTAAAAATTTCAGAATTGCACCGTGCAATGTGGAGATATTACTGTTTGTGCATTTACAATATTCATTGATTTTTGCCATTGAAAAACATGTTTTTCATATACCAGAAATGTTTGAAGCTACTGACTGAATGAAAGGAGCTGGCATCTCACTCTCTTTGAATCTTCTTTATCATGCTAGGATTAGCAGGAAAAAGCAAAAAATTTCAGAATTGCACCTTGCAATGTGGAGATATTACTGTTTGTGCATTTACAATATTCATTGATTTTTGCCATTGAAAAACATGTTTTTCATATACCAGAAATGTTTGAAGCTACTGACTGAATGAAAGGAGCTGGCATCTCACTCTCTTTGAATCTTCTTTATCATGCTAGGATTAACAGGAAAAAGCTAAAAATTTCAGAATTGCACCGTGCAATGTGGAGATATTACTGTTTGTGCATTTACAATATTCATTGATTTTTGCCATTGAAAAACATGTTTTTCATATACCAGAAATGTTTGAAGCTACTGACTGAATGAAAGGAGCTGGCATCTCACTCTCTTTGAATCTTCTTTATCATGCTAGGATTAGCAGGAAAAAGCAAAAAAATTCAGAATTGCACCTTGCAATGTGGAGATATTACTGTTTGTGCATTTACAATATTCATTGATTTTTGCCATTGAAAAACATGTTTTTCATATACCAGAAATGTTTGAAGCTACTGACTGAATGAAAGGAGCTGGCATCTCACTCTCTTTGAATCTTCTTTATCATGCTAGGATTAACAGGAAAAAGCAAAAAATTTCAGAATTGCACCTTGAAATGTGGAGATATTACTGTTTGTGCATTTACAATATTCATTGATTTTTGCCATTGAAAAACATGTTTTTCATATACCAGAAATGTTTGAAGCTACTGACTGAATGAAAGGAGCTGGCATCTCACTCTCTTTGAATCTTCTTTATCATGCTAGGATTAACAGGAAAAAGCTAAAAATTTCAGAATTGCACCGTGCAATGTGGAGATATTACTGTTTGTGCATTTACAATATTCATTGATTTTTGCCATTGAAAAACGTTTTTCATATACCAGAAATGTTTGAAGCTACTGACTGAATGAAAGGAGCTGGCATCTCACTCTCTTTGAATCTTCTTTATCATGCTAGGATTAGCAGGAAAAAGCAAAAAATTTCAGAATTGCACCTTGCAATGTGGAGATATTACTGTTTGTGCATTTACAATATTCATTGATTTTTGCCATTGAAAAACATGTTTTTCATATACCAGAAATGTTTGAAGCTACTGACTGAATGAAAGGAGCTGGCATCTCACTCTCTTTGAATCTTCTTTATCATGCTAGGATTAACAGGAAAAAGCAAAAAATTTCAGAATTGCACCTTGCAATGTGGAGATATTACTGTTTGTGCATTTACAATATTCATTGATTTTTGCCATTGAAAAACATGTTTTTCATATACCAGAAATGTTTGAAGCTACTGACTGAATGAAAGGAGCTGGCATCTCACTCTCTTTGAATCTTCTTTATCATGCTAGGATTAACAGGAAAAAGCAAAAAATTTCAGAATTGCACCGTGCAATGTGGAGATATTACTGTTTGTGCATTTACAATATTCATTGATTTTTGCCATTGAAAAACATGTTTTTCATATACCAGAAATGTTTGAAGCTACTGACTGAATGAAAGGAGCTGGCATCTCACTCTCTTTGAATCTTCTTTATCATGCTAGGATTAGCAGGAAAAAGCAAAAAATTTCAGAATTGCACCTTGCAATGTGGAGATATTACTGTTTGTGCATTTACAATATTCATTGATTTTTGCCATTGAAAAACATGTTTTTCATATACCAGAAATGTTTGAAGCTACTGACTGAATGAAAGGAGCTGGCATCTCACTCTCTTTGAATCTTCTTTATCATGCTAGGATTAACAGGAAAAAGCTAAAAATTTCAGAATTGCACCGTGCAATGTGGAGATATTACTGTTTGTGCATTTACAATATTCATTGATTTTTGCCATTGAAAAACATGTTTTTCATATACCAGAAATGTTTGAAGCTACTGACTGAATGAAAGGAGCTGGCATCTCACTCTCTTTGAATCTTCTTTATCATGCTAGGATTAGCAGGAAAAAGCAAAAAATTTCAGAATTGCACCTTGCAATGTGGAGATATTACTGTTTGTGCATTTACAATATTCATTGATTTTTGCCATTGAAAAACATGTTTTTCATATACCAGAAATGTTTGAAGCTACTGACAATGAAAGGAGCTGGCATCTCACTCTCTTTGAATCTTCTTTATCATGCTAGGATTAGCAGGAAAAAGCAAAAAATTTCAGAATTGCACCTTGCAATGTGGAGATATTACTGTTTGTGCATTTACAATATTCATTGATTTTTGCCATTGAAAAACATGTTTTTCATATACCAGAAATGTTTGAAGCTACTGACTGAATGAAAGGAGCTGGCATCTCACTCTCTTTGAATCTTCATTATCATGCTAGGATTAACAGGAAAAAGCTAAAAATTTCAGAATTGCACCGTGCAATGTGGAGATATTACTGTTTGTGCATTTACAATATTCATTGATTTTTGCCATTGAAAAACATGTTTTTCATATACCAGAAATGTTTGAAGCTACTGACTGAATGAAAGGAGCTGGCATCTCACTCTCTTTGAATCTTCTTTATCATGCTAGGATTAGCAGGAAAAAGCAAAAAATTTCAGAATTGCACCTTGCAATGTGGAGATATTACTGTTTGTGCATTTACAATATTCATTGATTTTTGCCATTGAAAAACGTTTTTCATATACCAGAAATGTTTGAAGCTACTGACTGAATGAAAGGAGCTGGCATCTCACTCTCTTTGAATCTTCTTTATCATGCTAGGATTAACAGGAAAAAGCTAAAAATTTCAGAATTGCACCGTGCAATGTGGAGATATTACTGTTTGTGCATTTACAATATTCATTGATTTTTGCCATTGAAAAACATGTTTTTCATATACCAGAAATGTTTGAAGCTACTGACTGAATGAAAGGAGCTGGCATCTCACTCTCTTTGAATCTTCTTTATCATGCTAGGATTAGCAGGAAAAAGCAAAAAATTTCAGAATTGCACCTTGCAATGTGGAGATATTACTGTTTGTGCATTTACAATATTCATTGATTTTTGCCATTGAAAAACATGTTTTTCATATACCAGAAATGTTTGAAGCTACTGACTGAATGAAAGGAGCTGGCATCTCACTCTCTTTGAATCTTCTTTATCATGCTAGGATTAACAGGAAAAAGCTAAAAATTTCAGAATTGCACCGTGCAATGTGGAGATATTACTGTTTGTGCATTTACAATATTCATTGATTTTTGCCATTGAAAAACATGTTTTTCATATACCAGAAATGTTTGAAGCTACTGACTGAATGAAAGGAGCTGGCATCTCACTCTCTTTGAATCTTTATCAGGCTAGGATTAACAGGAAAAAGCAAAAAATTTCAGAATTGCACCTTGCAATGTGGAGATATTACTGTTTGTGCATTTACAATATTCATTGATTTTTGCCATTGAAAAACATGTTTTTCATATACCAGAAATGTTTGAAGCTACTGACTGAATGAAAGGAGCTGGCATCTCACTCTCTTTGAATCTTCTTTATCATGCTAGGATTAACAGGAAAAAGCTAAAAATTTCAGAATTGCACCGTGCAATGTGGAGATATTACTGTTTGTGCATTTACAATATTCATTGATTTTTGCCATTGAAAAACATGTTTTTCATATACCAGAAATGTTTGAAGCTACTGACTGAATGAAAGGAGCTGGCATCTCACTCTCTTTGAATCTTCTTTATCATGCTAGGATTAGCAGGAAAAAGCAAAAAATTTCAGAATTGCACCTTGCAATGTGGAGATATTACTGTTTGTGCATTTACAATATTCATTGATTTTTGCCATTGAAAAACATGTTTTTCATATACCAGAAATGTTTGAAGCTACTGACTGAATGAAAGGAGCTGGCATCTCACTCTCTTTGAATCTTCTTTATCATGCTAGGATTAACAGGAAAAAGCTAAAAATTTCAGAATTGCACCGTGCAATGTGGAGATATTACTGTTTGTGCATTTACAATATTCATTGATTTTTGCCATTGAAAAACATGTTTTTCATATACCAGAAATGTTTGAAGCTACTGACTGAATGAAAGGAGCTGGCATCTCACTCTCTTTGAATCTTCTTTATCATGCTAGGATTAGCAGGAAAAAGCAAAAAATTTCAGAATTGCACCTTGCAATGTGGAGATATTACTGTTTGTGCATTTACAATATTCATTGATTTTTGCCATTGAAAAACATGTTTTTCATATACCAGAAATGTTTGAAGCTACTGACTGAATGAAAGGAGCTGGCATCTCACTCTCTTTGAATCTTCTTTATCATGCTAGGATTAACAGGAAAAAGCTAAAAATTTCAGAATTGCACCGTGCAATGTGGAGATATTACTGTTTGTGCATTTACAATATTCATTGATTTTTGCCATTGAAAAACATGTTTTTCATATACCAGAAATGTTTGAAGCTACTGACTGAATGAAAGGAGCTGGCATCTCACTCTCTTTGAATCTTCTTTATCATGCTAGGATTAACAGGAAAAAGCTAAAAATTTCAGAATTGCACCGTGCAATGTGGAGATATTACTGTTTGTGCATTTACAATATTCATTGATTTTTGCCATTGAAAAACATGTTTTTCATATACCAGAAATGTTTGAAGCTACTGACTGAATGAAAGGAGCTGGCATCTCACTCTCTTTGAATCTTCTTTATCATGCTAGGATTAGCAGGAAAAAGCAAAAAATTTCAGAATTGCACCTTGCAATGTGGAGATATTACTGTTTGTGCATTTACAATATTCATTGATTTTTGCCATTGAAAAACATGTTTTTCATATACCAGAAATGTTTGAAGCTACTGACTGAATGAAAGGAGCTGGCATCTCACTCTCTTTGAATCTTCTTTATCATGCTAGGATTAACAGGAAAAAGCTAAAAATTTCAGAATTGCACCGTGCAATGTGGAGATATTACTGTTTGTGCATTTACAATATTCATTGATTTTTGCCATTGAAAAACATGTTTTTCATATACCAGAAATGTTTGAAGCTACTGACTGAATGAAAGGAGCTGGCATCTCACTCTCTTTGAATCTTCTTTATCATGCTAGGATTAACAGGAAAAAGCTAAAAATTTCAGAATTGCACCGTGCAATGTGGAGATATTACTGTTTGTGCATTTACAATATTCATTGATTTTTGCCATTGAAAAACATGTTTTTCATATACCAGAAATGTTTGAAGCTTCTGACTGAATGAAAGGAGCTGGCATCTCACTCTCTTTGAATCTTCTTTATCATGCTAGGATTAGCAGGAAAAAGCAAAAAATTTCAGAATTGCACCTTGCAATGTGGAGATATTACTGTTTGTGCATTTACAATATTCATTGATTTTTGCCATTGAAAAACATGTTTTTCATATACCAGAAATGTTTGAAGCTACTGACTGAATGAAAGGAGCTGGCATCTCACTCTCTTTGAATCTTCTTTATCATGCTAGGATTAACAGGAAAAAGCTAAAAATTTCAGAATTGCACCGTGCAATGTGGAGATATTACTGTTTGTGCATTTACAATATTCATTGATTTTTGCCATTGAAAAACATGTTTTTCATATACCAGAAATGTTTGAAGCTACTGACTGAATGAAAGGAGCTGGCATCTCACTCTCTTTGAATCTTCTTTATCATGCTAGGATTAGCAGGAAAAAGCAAAAAAATTCAGAATTGCACCTTGCAATGTGGAGATATTACTGTTTGTGCATTTACAATATTCATTGATTTTTGCCATTGAAAAACATGTTTTTCATATACCAGAAATGTTTGAAGCTACTGACTGAATGAAAGGAGCTGGCATCTCACTCTCTTTGAATCTTCTTTATCATGCTAGGATTAACAGGAAAAAGCAAAAAATTTCAGAATTGCACCTTGAAATGTGGAGATATTACTGTTTGTGCATTTACAATATTCATTGATTTTTGCCATTGAAAAACATGTTTTTCATATACCAGAAATGTTTGAAGCTACTGACTGAATGAAAGGAGCTGGCATCTCACTCTCTTTGAATCTTCTTTATCATGCTAGGATTAACAGGAAAAAGCTAAAAATTTCAGAATTGCACCGTGCAATGTGGAGATATTACTGTTTGTGCATTTACAATATTCATTGATTTTTGCCATTGAAAAACGTTTTTCATATACCAGAAATGTTTGAAGCTACTGACTGAATGAAAGGAGCTGGCATCTCACTCTCTTTGAATCTTCTTTATCATGCTAGGATTAGCAGGAAAAAGCAAAAAATTTCAGAATTGCACCTTGCAATGTGGAGATATTACTGTTTGTGCATTTACAATATTCATTGATTTTTGCCATTGAAAAACATGTTTTTCATATACCAGAAATGTTTGAAGCTACTGACTGAATGAAAGGAGCTGGCATCTCACTCTCTTTGAATCTTCTTTATCATGCTAGGATTAACAGGAAAAAGCAAAAAATTTCAGAATTGCACCTTGCAATGTGGAGATATTACTGTTTGTGCATTTACAATATTCATTGATTTTTGCCATTGAAAAACATGTTTTTCATATACCAGAAATGTTTGAAGCTACTGACTGAATGAAAGGAGCTGGCATCTCACTCTCTTTGAATCTTCTTTATCATGCTAGGATTAACAGGAAAAAGCAAAAAATTTCAGAATTGCACCGTGCAATGTGGAGATATTACTGTTTGTGCATTTACAATATTCATTGATTTTTGCCATTGAAAAACATGTTTTTCATATACCAGAAATGTTTGAAGCTACTGACTGAATGAAAGGAGCTGGCATCTCACTCTCTTTGAATCTTCTTTATCATGCTAGGATTAACAGGAAAAAGCTAAAAATTTCAGAATTGCACCGTGCAATGTGGAGATATTACTGTTTGTGCATTTACAATATTCATTGATTTTTGCCATTGAAAAACATGTTTTTCATATACCAGAAATGTTTGAAGCTACTGACTGAATGAAAGGAGCTGGCATCTCACTCTCTTTGAATCTTCTTTATCATGCTAGGATTAACAGGAAAAAGCTAAAAATTTCAGAATTGCACCGTGCAATGTGGAGATATTACTGTTTGTGCATTTACAATATTCATTGATTTTTGCCATTGAAAAACATGTTTTTCATATACCAGAAATGTTTGAAGCTTCTGACTGAATGAAAGGAGCTGGCATCTCACTCTCTTTGAATCTTCTTTATCATGCTAGGATTAGCAGGAAAAAGCAAAAAATTTCAGAATTGCACCTTGCAATGTGGAGATATTACTGTTTGTGCATTTACAATATTCATTGATTTTTGCCATTGAAAAACATGTTTTTCATATACCAGAAATGTTTGAAGCTACTGACTGAATGAAAGGAGCTGGCATCTCACTCTCTTTGAATCTTCTTTATCATGCTAGGATTAACAGGAAAAAGCTAAAAATTTCAGAATTGCACCGTGCAATGTGGAGATATTACTGTTTGTGCATTTACAATATTCATTGATTTTTGCCATTGAAAAACATGTTTTTCATATACCAGAAATGTTTGAAGCTACTGACTGAATGAAAGGAGCTGGCATCTCACTCTCTTTGAATCTTCTTTATCATGCTAGGATTAGCAGGAAAAAGCAAAAAAATTCAGAATTGCACCTTGCAATGTGGAGATATTACTGTTTGTGCATTTACAATATTCATTGATTTTTGCCATTGAAAAACATGTTTTTCATATACCAGAAATGTTTGAAGCTACTGACTGAATGAAAGGAGCTGGCATCTCACTCTCTTTGAATCTTCTTTATCATGCTAGGATTAACAGGAAAAAGCAAAAAATTTCAGAATTGCACCTTGAAATGTGGAGATATTACTGTTTGTGCATTTACAATATTCATTGATTTTTGCCATTGAAAAACATGTTTTTCATATACCAGAAATGTTTGAAGCTACTGACTGAATGAAAGGAGCTGGCATCTCACTCTCTTTGAATCTTCTTTATCATGCTAGGATTAACAGGAAAAAGCTAAAAATTTCAGAATTGCACCGTGCAATGTGGAGATATTACTGTTTGTGCATTTACAATATTCATTGATTTTTGCCATTGAAAAACGTTTTTCATATACCAGAAATGTTTGAAGCTACTGACTGAATGAAAGGAGCTGGCATCTCACTCTCTTTGAATCTTCTTTATCATGCTAGGATTAGCAGGAAAAAGCAAAAAATTTCAGAATTGCACCTTGCAATGTGGAGATATTACTGTTTGTGCATTTACAATATTCATTGATTTTTGCCATTGAAAAACATGTTTTTCATATACCAGAAATGTTTGAAGCTACTGACTGAATGAAAGGAGCTGGCATCTCACTCTCTTTGAATCTTCTTTATCATGCTAGGATTAACAGGAAAAAGCAAAAAATTTCAGAATTGCACCTTGCAATGTGGAGATATTACTGTTTGTGCATTTACAATATTCATTGATTTTTGCCATTGAAAAACATGTTTTTCATATACCAGAAATGTTTGAAGCTACTGACTGAATGAAAGGAGCTGGCATCTCACTCTCTTTGAATCTTCTTTATCATGCTAGGATTAACAGGAAAAAGCAAAAAATTTCAGAATTGCACCGTGCAATGTGGAGATATTACTGTTTGTGCATTTACAATATTCATTGATTTTTGCCATTGAAAAACATGTTTTTCATATACCAGAAATGTTTGAAGCTACTGACTGAATGAAAGGAGCTGGCATCTCACTCTCTTTGAATCTTCTTTATCATGCTAGGATTAGCAGGAAAAAGCAAAAAATTTCAGAATTGCACCTTGCAATGTGGAGATATTACTGTTTGTGCATTTACAATATTCATTGATTTTTGCCATTGAAAAACATGTTTTTCATATACCAGAAATGTTTGAAGCTACTGACTGAATGAAAGGAGCTGGCATCTCACTCTCTTTGAATCTTCTTTATCATGCTAGGATTAACAGGAAAAAGCTAAAAATTTCAGAATTGCACCGTGCAATGTGGAGATATTACTGTTTGTGCATTTACAATATTCATTGATTTTTGCCATTGAAAAACATGTTTTTCATATACCAGAAATGTTTGAAGCTACTGACTGAATGAAAGGAGCTGGCATCTCACTCTCTTTGAATCTTCTTTATCATGCTAGGATTAGCAGGAAAAAGCAAAAAATTTCAGAATTGCACCTTGCAATGTGGAGATATTACTGTTTGTGCATTTACAATATTCATTGATTTTTGCCATTGAAAAACATGTTTTTCATATACCAGAAATGTTTGAAGCTACTGACAATGAAAGGAGCTGGCATCTCACTCTCTTTGAATCTTCTTTATCATGCTAGGATTAGCAGGAAAAAGCAAAAAATTTCAGAATTGCACCTTGCAATGTGGAGATATTACTGTTTGTGCATTTACAATATTCATTGATTTTTGCCATTGAAAAACATGTTTTTCATATACCAGAAATGTTTGAAGCTACTGACTGAATGAAAGGAGCTGGCATCTCACTCTCTTTGAATCTTCATTATCATGCTAGGATTAACAGGAAAAAGCTAAAAATTTCAGAATTGCACCGTGCAATGTGGAGATATTACTGTTTGTGCATTTACAATATTCATTGATTTTTGCCATTGAAAAACATGTTTTTCATATACCAGAAATGTTTGAAGCTACTGACTGAATGAAAGGAGCTGGCATCTCACTCTCTTTGAATCTTCTTTATCATGCTAGGATTAGCAGGAAAAAGCAAAAAATTTCAGAATTGCACCTTGCAATGTGGAGATATTACTGTTTGTGCATTTACAATATTCATTGATTTTTGCCATTGAAAAACATGTTTTTCATATACCAGAAATGTTTGAAGCTACTGAATGAATGAAAGGAGCTGGCATCTCACTCTCTTTGAATCTTCTTTATCATGCTAGGATTAACAGGAAAAAGCTAAAAATTTCAGAATTGCACCGTGCAATGTGGAGATATTACTGTTTGTGCATTTACAATATTCATTGATTTTTGCCATTGAAAAACATGTTTTTCATATACCAGAAATGTTTGAAGCTTCTGACTGAATGAAAGGAGCTGGCATCTCACTCCCTTTGAATCTTCTTTATCATGCTAGGATTAGCAGGAAAAAGCAAAAAATTTCAGAATTGCACCTTGCAATGTGGAGATATTACTGTTTGTGCATTTACAATATTCATTGATTTTTGCCATTGAAAAACATGTTTTTCATATACCAGAAATGTTTGAAGCTACTGACTGAATGAAAGGAGCTGGCATCTCACTCTCTTTGAATCTTCTTTATCATGCTAGGATTAACAGGAAAAAGCTAAAAATTTCAGAATTGCACCGTGCAATGTGGAGATATTACTGTTTGTGCATTTACAATATTCATTGATTTTTGCCATTGAAAAACATGTTTTTCATATACCAGAAATGTTTGTAGCTACTGACTGAATGAAAGGAGCTGGCATCTCACTCTCTTTGAATCTTCTTTATCATGCTAGGATTAACAGGAAAAAGCTAAAAATTTCAGAATTGCACCGTGCAATGTGGAGATATTACTGTTTGTGCATTTACAATATTCATTGATTTTTGCCATTGAAAAACATGTTTTTCATATACCAGAAATGTTTGAAGCTACTGACTGAATGAAAGGAGCTGGCATCTCACTCTCTTTGAATCTTCTTTATCATGCTAGGATTAGCAGGAAAAAGCAAAAAATTTCAGAATTGCACCTTGCAATGTGGAGATATTACTGTTTGTGCATTTACAATATTCATTGATTTTTGCCATTGAAAAACATGTTTTTCATATACCAGAAATGTTTGAAGCTACTGACTGAATGAAAGGAGCTGGCATCTCACTCTCTTTGAATCTTCTTTATCATGCTAGGATTAACAGGAAAAAGCTAAAAATTTCAGAATTGCACCGTGCAATGTGGAGATATTACTGTTTGTGCATTTACAATATTCATTGATTTTTGCCATTGAAAAACATGTTTTTCATATACCAGAAATGTTTGAAGCTACTGACTGAATGAAAGGAGCTGGCATCTCACTCTCTTTGAATCTTCTTTATCATGCTAGGATTAGCAGGAAAAAGCAAAAAATTTCAGAATTGCACCTTGCAATGTGGAGATATTACTGTTTGTGCATTTACAATATTCATTGATTTTTGCCATTGAAAAACATGTTTTTCATATACCAGAAATGTTTGAAGCTACTGACTGAATGAAAGGAGCTGGCATCTCACTCTCTTTGAATCTTCTTTATCATGCTAGGATTAACAGGAAAAAGCTAAAAATTTCAGAATTGCACCGTGCAATGTGGAGATATTACTGTTTGTGCATTTACAATATTCATTGATTTTTGCCATTGAAAAACATGTTTTTCATATACCAGAAATGTTTGAAGCTACTGACTGAATGAAAGGAGCTGGCATCTCACTCTCTTTGAATCTTCTTTATCATGCTAGGATTAGCAGGAAAAAGCAAAAAAATTCAGAATTGCACCTTGCAATGTGGAGATATTACTGTTTGTGCATTTACAATATTCATTGATTTTTGCCATTGAAAAACATGTTTTTCATATACCAGAAATGTTTGAAGCTACTGACTGAATGAAAGGAGCTGGCATCTCACTCTCTTTGAATCTTCTTTATCATGCTAGGATTAACAGGAAAAAGCAAAAAATTTCAGAATTGCACCTTGAAATGTGGAGATATTACTGTTTGTGCATTTACAATATTCATTGATTTTTGCCATTGAAAAACATGTTTTTCATATACCAGAAATGTTTGAAGCTACTGACTGAATGAAAGGAGCTGGCATCTCACTCTCTTTGAATCTTCTTTATCATGCTAGGATTAACAGGAAAAAGCTAAAAATTTCAGAATTGCACCGTGCAATGTGGAGATATTACTGTTTGTGCATTTACAATATTCATTGATTTTTGCCATTGAAAAACGTTTTTCATATACCAGAAATGTTTGAAGCTACTGACTGAATGAAAGGAGCTGGCATCTCACTCTCTTTGAATCTTCTTTATCATGCTAGGATTAGCAGGAAAAAGCAAAAAATTTCAGAATTGCACCTTGCAATGTGGAGATATTACTGTTTGTGCATTTACAATATTCATTGATTTTTGCCATTGAAAAACATGTTTTTCATATACCAGAAATGTTTGAAGCTACTGACTGAATGAAAGGAGCTGGCATCTCACTCTCTTTGAATCTTCTTTATCATGCTAGGATTAACAGGAAAAAGCAAAAAATTTCAGAATTGCACCTTGCAATGTGGAGATATTACTGTTTGTGCATTTACAATATTCATTGATTTTTGCCATTGAAAAACATGTTTTTCATATACCAGAAATGTTTGAAGCTACTGACTGAATGAAAGGAGCTGGCATCTCACTCTCTTTGAATCTTCTTTATCATGCTAGGATTAACAGGAAAAAGCAAAAAATTTCAGAATTGCACCGTGCAATGTGGAGATATTACTGTTTGTGCATTTACAATATTCATTGATTTTTGCCATTGAAAAACATGTTTTTCATATACCAGAAATGTTTGAAGCTACTGACTGAATGAAAGGAGCTGGCATCTCACTCTCTTTGAATCTTCTTTATCATGCTAGGATTAGCAGGAAAAAGCAAAAAATTTCAGAATTGCACCTTGCAATGTGGAGATATTACTGTTTGTGCATTTACAATATTCATTGATTTTTGCCATTGAAAAACATGTTTTTCATATACCAGAAATGTTTGAAGCTACTGACTGAATGAAAGGAGCTGGCATCTCACTCTCTTTGAATCTTCTTTATCATGCTAGGATTAACAGGAAAAAGCTAAAAATTTCAGAATTGCACCGTGCAATGTGGAGATATTACTGTTTGTGCATTTACAATATTCATTGATTTTTGCCATTGAAAAACATGTTTTTCATATACCAGAAATGTTTGAAGCTACTGACTGAATGAAAGGAGCTGGCATCTCACTCTCTTTGAATCTTCTTTATCATGCTAGGATTAGCAGGAAAAAGCAAAAAATTTCAGAATTGCACCTTGCAATGTGGAGATATTACTGTTTGTGCATTTACAATATTCATTGATTTTTGCCATTGAAAAACATGTTTTTCATATACCAGAAATGTTTGAAGCTACTGACAATGAAAGGAGCTGGCATCTCACTCTCTTTGAATCTTCTTTATCATGCTAGGATTAGCAGGAAAAAGCAAAAAATTTCAGAATTGCACCTTGCAATGTGGAGATATTACTGTTTGTGCATTTACAATATTCATTGATTTTTGCCATTGAAAAACATGTTTTTCATATACCAGAAATGTTTGAAGCTACTGACTGAATGAAAGGAGCTGGCATCTCACTCTCTTTGAATCTTCATTATCATGCTAGGATTAACAGGAAAAAGCTAAAAATTTCAGAATTGCACCGTGCAATGTGGAGATATTACTGTTTGTGCATTTACAATATTCATTGATTTTTGCCATTGAAAAACATGTTTTTCATATACCAGAAATGTTTGAAGCTACTGACTGAATGAAAGGAGCTGGCATCTCACTCTCTTTGAATCTTCTTTATCATGCTAGGATTAGCAGGAAAAAGCAAAAAATTTCAGAATTGCACCTTGCAATGTGGAGATATTACTGTTTGTGCATTTACAATATTCATTGATTTTTGCCATTGAAAAACGTTTTTCATATACCAGAAATGTTTGAAGCTACTGACTGAATGAAAGGAGCTGGCATCTCACTCTCTTTGAATCTTCTTTATCATGCTAGGATTAACAGGAAAAAGCTAAAAATTTCAGAATTGCACCGTGCAATGTGGAGATATTACTGTTTGTGCATTTACAATATTCATTGATTTTTGCCATTGAAAAACATGTTTTTCATATACCAGAAATGTTTGAAGCTACTGACTGAATGAAAGGAGCTGGCATCTCACTCTCTTTGAATCTTCTTTATCATGCTAGGATTAGCAGGAAAAAGCAAAAAATTTCAGAATTGCACCTTGCAATGTGGAGATATTACTGTTTGTGCATTTACAATATTCATTGATTTTTGCCATTGAAAAACATGTTTTTCATATACCAGAAATGTTTGAAGCTACTGACTGAATGAAAGGAGCTGGCATCTCACTCTCTTTGAATCTTCTTTATCATGCTAGGATTAACAGGAAAAAGCTAAAAATTTCAGAATTGCACCGTGCAATGTGGAGATATTACTGTTTGTGCATTTACAATATTCATTGATTTTTGCCATTGAAAAACATGTTTTTCATATACCAGAAATGTTTGAAGCTACTGACTGAATGAAAGGAGCTGGCATCTCACTCTCTTTGAATCTTTATCAGGCTAGGATTAACAGGAAAAAGCAAAAAATTTCAGAATTGCACCTTGCAATGTGGAGATATTACTGTTTGTGCATTTACAATATTCATTGATTTTTGCCATTGAAAAACATGTTTTTCATATACCAGAAATGTTTGAAGCTACTGACTGAAAGAAAGGAGCTGGCATCTCACTCTCTTTGAATCTTCTTTATCATGCTAGGATTAACAGGAAAAAGCTAAAAATTTCAGAATTGCACCGTGCAATGTGGAGATATTACTGTTTGTGCATTTACAATATTCATTGATTTTTGCCATTGAAAAACATGTTTTTCATATACCAGAAATGTTTGAAGCTACTGACTGAATGAAAGGAGCTGGCATCTCACTCTCTTTGAATCTTCTTTATCATGCTAGGATTAGCAGGAAAAAGCAAAAAATTTCAGAATTGCACCTTGCAATGTGGAGATATTACTGTTTGTGCATTTACAATATTCATTGATTTTTGCCATTGAAAAACATGTTTTTCATA